>NC_092340.1:369270833-369571666 GCF_046630445.1 Rutidosis leptorrhynchoides | reverse complement strand
ATAAAGAAATTGATAATGGAATTAAAGAGTTGAATGATTTTTTTTTTAGAATAACAAGCTGTAATCGTTTGTTTTATACACCAAAGGTGTCGACAGGAATCAATTTAAGAACATTATTAAATAAAAAAATAAATAAAAGGTGAAACAGATTGATAACGAATTTCGAATTGTTATAAACACTGGATTTCGTCTGGTAACGACAGAAACAAAAATTCAACTATAGAGTGATGGATACAGATAACAAATTTGTACGATATTCACATTTATATAATTTATATAATTGAAATTAATATTAATAATAATAAATAAATAAATATGTTAGTAATAGCAATAATTGTATAAATAATAATTATAAATAATAATGATACTAATAATCATAAAAATGATAATAATTATATTATTAATGATAACAATAATAGATTGTATTATTTTCGATTAATAATAACTATGATATAAAAATATTAATAATAATATGATAATATAATTAATAACAATAATGATAATCATAATAATACTAATAATAACATAACAAATTACATGTAACAAGTTTTATGTTATAATTTTAATGATGCTAATAATAACTATAATAACAATTAATGTATTAACTATATTTTAACTTATAATTTAATATATTACAATTATTAATTATATCTTTTTTTATAATATATATATATATATATATATATATATATATATATATATATATATATATATATATTGAATATTTAATATTTATTAATTACAATATGTTAATATTATTTTATTTATTTTAATTATTATTTTACATTTTTAATCATACTGATTAAATTGTATTTTAATGATTTCAAGTTATTATGTATTCTTATATTTATACTTATACATTACAATATATCTATTAATGATAATACTACTAGTAATGATCATAAGATTAATATAACAATTATATTCAAACTTGTTACTTAAGTTTAATATATTTTCATTTATTATATCATATTTACCATTTGTATAATTTATTGAATCTTTAATATTTATTTTATATATATATTGTAACAGACTGAAACCCGGGCTAGTTGTAAGTTGTCCATTTTGCCCTAAGGGTTTGTGCTTAGTCTTAAGTGCTTTTATTTTAATTATTTAATTAGTGTTTTATTATATTTGTGTTGTGTCCAGTTTGTGACAAGGGTCCCAGAACAGGTTTGTTTATTTTATTTGGACTTCGTTTGGGTTACCTAATCCTGTGCGAAAGATATCAGATAACTGGTAAATACCCGTGTGTTGCTCAGTGTGGGAATTAAACCCAACTAAGAGACTAGTGTACTGTATTTCCTTCCCATTTCTAGAAAATTCATTCTTCACTCCCGTACCTAACTTCTACCTCTTCAAACCCTAATTCCTAAATTGTGTTCTAGAGCTCAAATTGTTCATACCATCTTGTTTCTTACAGATTACTGAGTCTATCAAGGTAAGTAATATGTGTTTTTGTGTTCAATTCGTTGTTAAATTCTTGGTTTTGTGTGAGTTTTGTAAAAAGCTTGAATTTGTGTCAAAACAAGTGATTTAAGTGTTGTTATGGTCAAATTGTTGTGAATTTTGAGTCTATAACAAGTAGTGAACAAGTTGTGGTCGATTTTGGTGTTTAAAACGAGCTCTAGATCGAGATTTGAGGATTTCATCGTGAAGTCCGTAGCCTTTGTTCAGTTTCTGAGGAAGATGAACACAGTCGGCCGACTGTCGGACGACAGTCGACACACTGAGGGTGAACCGACCGACTGGCGAGTGAACCGACCGACTGAGATTTACCTTCGGCCGATTGATGTATTACCCAATGAATCGACCGATTGGAGAGGTCAGTCGACCGATTGTGTCGACAGTCGACCGACTGTAAGTGTCAGTCGACCGACTGTGTGTCCAGGGCAGAATGTTTTACCAAAGTGCCTTTTTCTAGCCGTTATGCTGCCCGTTTATATTTTGGTGTTCATGATGTAAATTTTGAAAGTGCACAAGTGTTAAGCATGAAAATTTTAGCGGACGCATTTTTTTACTAATTTGCTATAATTCGCTGTCAGTGTGTCTAATCTTGATGGGAACACTATTCTAACTTGGTTTTTGCTGTTCTCAGGAGATAAGGACAAGGAAGAAGCTCAGAAATAATAACTGAGCAGTTGCTGGTAATTGGTGAGTGGGTCTATCTACGGATAGAGTTTAAGTAGCATATCATGCTACTGTGGTTGACTCTTTTACCATGCATAGTGTAGGAATTGCCATGATAGAATAATATCGTTTGCCTGATGTTGTATGTGAATTATGTGTACCCTGTGTGAATGGCACCAGTCGGGCCTAGGGAGACTGGGGACTCGAGACCGTGCCTAGGAGAGGTTAGAGTCCGTATGAGGTCAACCGTGCCTAGGGGAGGTTGGGTCCATAGGCTACTGATTGTAGAGTATAGTGTGAATGATGCATCCCCTGCATCTGGATAACTATACTGTGAATTGAGTAGCAGGGACTATCGGTAGACTCAAGTCCGATCAGCTAGGAGTCGTGTGCTCGTACAAGCCGCCGATCCTCGTATTGTCTTTTGTATGCTAGTTGGTAGTTAGCAAGTATTGTTGATGTATATAGCTTGTGTGTGGCTTAAGCTATATCTGTTAGATAGATTCCATTCACTTAGCGGTGCGCTAATCCCCCACATGTTTCCCCCTTTGCAGGTTTAGGTACTGCTAGTCGGAATGGGTATTGATGCAGAAGACATGTTTGACAACCCAACTCTGATGTGGACTTTTGTATAAATCATGTTTTGTAATAACGTAACACCGTTGTGTAAACTTAATTACCCAGTTTAATATAATGTCGTGACCTATAGTGTGTTTGTTAATAAGTCTTCCGCTGTGTTTAAAAAAAAAAAATGGCCGGTGTTACAAGTTGGTATCAGAGCATGGTTTGGCAGCAAATACGTGCGCGTATTTTGTTCCCAAACCCTGAGGCAAGTCAAACATGTCTGTGGGAGTGGGGGCTAAGTGAAAATAGGATATACGTGTGTTAGTTGTGATTGAACTAACTGTTATCCACTAAGCTTTTGTGTAAGCTGTTTTGTAGCACAGGTATGGCTGATAGAAACGCAACTGGCCCATCTAACCCCGGAACATTTAGAGCACCAGAAGAGGGTGTTGAGTCTGATGATGATCAGAGTAGTTACATCCTTCAATTAGAAAGTAAACTAAAAGAGGCTGAGGACAAAATTAATGAGCTTGAATTGGCAAGGCATTCTGGAAATGATGATACACCACCTGGATTCCCAACCGCGCAATCCCAAACGATACCTAATGTGCACCAGAACCAGTTTCAGAATCAAATACCTAACCAATATTATATGCCACCGCAAAAAACTTTTACTTACCAAAATCCCATGATGATGAACCCGTACCAAATGCAAATGTTTCAACAACCTTACATGCAACCACCCAAAAAGTGTACTTATAAGAACTTCCGTAATTGCAAACCCTCTGAGTTCTCTGGAAGTACTGATCCGACTGTAACTCTCAATTGGTTGCGAGAAGTTGAAAGGGTATTTGAAGCGTGTCAGTGTGAACCCGAGCTGAAGGTAACATATGCTAGTAGACTGTTGAAAGGTAGGGCTATGATTTGGTGGGATTCTTTGATTTCTAGTATACCAAAAGAGCAAGTGAGTATGATCACATGGGAGCAGTTTCATAGGAAGGTGTGTGAACAATATTGTAATCCATTTGATATGAACCGAATCAAGACTGAGTTTCTTGAAATGAAGATGACACCTCAAATGACGATCGATGAGGTAGTAGAGAAGTATATGGATAAACTAAGGTTTGTACAACAGTGGGTGCCAGACGAAGCGTCTCGTATACAACATTTTGTTAATATCATTTTGCCAGAGTACCGAACTTTTGTTAGAACGGCTACGTCGTTGTCTCAAGCGGTTGTGATGGCTAAGATGGTAGAAAGTGATGTTCAGGCCGCCAGAAACAGAATATTTGGTAATGTGCTACAACAAGGTGGGCAAGTGTCTGGTCAATCAGGATCTAAATCCAAGAAGTCTAGTGGGTTTAAATCGAAGGGTAAAAGTGGTCAGAGTAGTTCTGGGTCTGGATCAGGTAAAGGGAATTGGTGTCACACGTGTCGATCTTCTCACAGTGGTCAGTGTTCTGAGGCTACAAGAAGATGCTTAAAGTGTGGTGTTGTTGGGCATGAGTCTTCAGCATGCCCGTATCCGAATAGTGTGTGTTGGAGTTGTCACAAACCAGGGCATCGTGCAATGAGTTGTCAGTCGAAGAGTGGTAGTTCCGGGGCAGGGTCAGGGGCGCGTTCGGCATCAGCCGGAGGATCAACTGCCTCGAGTGGGCAGAAGAGGAAGAATCCTCCAACAGCAGAGGCTAGAGCTTTTCAGATGTCGGTTGAGAATGCCGTGGCAACTGACGAAGTGATCACCGGTATGTTTCTAATCAACTCAATACCTGCTCGCGTATTGTTTGATTGTGGTGCCAATAGGTGTTTTATGTCCCTAGATTTCTGTGCTAAGTTGAATTTACCAGCTACTGTGTTACCCAAGCCGGTTAGTGTAGAAGTAGCCGATGGTAAGATCACACCCGTCACAATATATGTGTCTGGGGTTTGTATAGAGATCGAAGGGAAGTCTTTCCCGGTGACTTGTTTAGTGTTACCTCTTCCTAGCTTTGATGTAGTATTAGGAATGGATTGGCTGAGCTCGCTTAGGGCTAATATTAAGTGTGATAGGAAAATGATTACCTTTCGTTCGACCGATGGAACCCGTGTTGTGGCCCGGGGGGAGCGGGGCGGGTATAATTTTCCGTTGATAACCATGATGAAAGCGAAAAAGTCGATGGAAAAGGGTTGTGATTCGTTTCTTGCGTATGTGATTGATGCGAAGAAAGAAAAGAGAACAGTGGCCGATATTCCAGTAGTATCAGAATTTCCCGAAGTGTTCCCAGATGAGTTACCAGGTCTGCCGCCGGTAAGGGAAGTCGAATATAAGATTGAGTTGGTTCCTGGAACAACTCCAGTTGCAAAAGCTCCATACCGATTAGCGCCGTCTGAAATCCGTGAAATGATGTCACAGATTCAAGAGTTATTAGATCGTGGGTTTATCCGACCAAGTTCTTCACCGTGGGGTGCTCCGGTATTGTTTGTTAAAAAGAAAGATGGGTCAATGCGTATGTGTATTGATTATCGTGAATTGAACAAAAGAACTGTGAAGAATAAGTATCCGTTACCTCGAACAGATGATTTGTTCGATCAGTTACAGGGTGCTTCATTCTTTTCTAAGATAGACTTACGATCCGGATATCATCAGGTTCGTGTTGCTGAATCAGATATACCGAAAACAGCGTTCAGAACAATGTATGGTCATTATGAATTTCTTTTCATGCCTTTTGGGTTGACGAATGCGCCAGCAGTCTTCATGGATCTAATGAATAGAGTGTGTCGTCCATTCTTAGATAAGTTTGTGATTGTGTTTATTGATGACATATTGGTGTATTCGAAAACAGAGAGTGAACATGCTGAACATCTGAGGTTGGTTTTGAACTTGTTAAAACGTGAGCAACTATTTGCAAAATTTTCTGTGAATTTTGGTTACGTGAAGTGCAGTTTTTGGGTCATGTGATTTGTACCGAGGGTATAAAAGTTGATCCGACAAAGATAGAAGCGGTAATGAATTGGAATTCTCCGAGGACTCCGACTGAGATTAAGAGTTTTCTGGGATTGGCTGGTTATTATCGCAGGTTTATCAAAGATTTCTCTAAAATAGCGGGTCCATTGACTAAGTTGACTCGTAAAGATGTAGCCTTTCGATGGACTGATGAACAGGAAAAGGCTTTTCAGATTTTGAAACAGCTACTGTGTCAGGCACCAGTGTTAGCTTTACCAGAAGGTTCAGACAACTTCGTGGTATACTGTGATGCATCATATGCTGGGTTGGGTTGTGTATTAATGCAAAGAGATAAAGTAATCGCCTACGCCTCGCGACAGTTGAAAGTTCATGAGAAGAATTATCCAGTGCATGATCTTGAAATGGCTGCAGTAGTGTTTGCTTTGAAACTGTGGAGACATTATTTGTATGGAACTCATTGTGTTATTTGTACAGATCATAAGAGTATGCAATATATCTTCTCACAGAAAGAATTGAATATGCGTCAGAGACGGTGGCAAGAGTTGATCAAAGATTATGATTGTGAAATTAAATATCATCCGGGTAAGGCAAATGTGGTTGCAGATGCGCTAAGTCGTAAAAAGTCAAGTGAAAATGTGAAATTTCTTCGTTTGAATATAACTCCAGATTTGATTAACAGCTTAAGAACCGTTCAGGCCTGTGCTTTAGAGGACGAACATATTAAATCTGAACAAATGATCAAACGGAAAGTGGACTTAATTGATGACTCACGTGGACTAAAGACCTTAAACAATCGTGTTTGGGTGCCTAAGCTTGGAGATTTGAGAGATTTAATCATGACAGAAGCTCACAAATCAAGATTGACAGTACATCCGGGTAGTAATAAGATGTATCATGATTTGAAAACAGTGTATTGGTGGCCAACAATGAAATCAGATATCGCCCGTTATGTCGAAAAGTGTCATATATGTGCTCAAGTGAAGGCCGAATATCAGAAACCTTATGGTTCGCTACGTCAGTTACAGATTCCAGAGTGGAAATGGGAACATATAACGATGGATTTTGTGACCAAATTACCTCGAACTCAGAAACGACATGATATGATTTGGGTAATAGTGGATCGTCTAACTAAAAGTGCTCATTTTCTTGCTACTCGTGAGACAGCTTCGTTAAGTGAGTTAGCCGATTTGTATGTGAAAGAAATAGTTAGTCGACATGGTGTGCCGTTATCGATTGTTTCAGACAGAGATTCCAGATTTGTGTCGAATTTTTGGAACAGTCTTCAACAAAATTTGGGTACACGTGTGAATTTAAGTACAGCTTATCATCCTCAGACAGATGGTCAGAGTGAAAGAACGATACAGACTTTGGAGGATATGTTAAGGGCTTGTGTGTTAGAATACGGTGGTTCGTGGGATACACATTTACCGTTGGTCGAATTCGCGTATAATAATTCATATCATTCGAGTATAGGAATGCCGCCCTATGAAATGTTGTACGGTCGTCGTTGCAGAACTCCGACTTGTTGGTTAGAAGCCGGGGAGAAACAGTTTGCAGGTCCTGAAATTGTTCAAATGACAGCCGAAAAAGTTGCAATTGCGAGAGAAAAGTTGAAAGCCGCTAGAGATAGGCAGAAAATGTATGCTGATCCGCGTAGACGTCCGGTAACCTTTAATGTGGGTGAACGAGTGTATCTGAAAGTTTCGCCGTGGAAAGGGGTTATCAGATTCGGTAAACGTGGTAAGTTAGCACCGAGATTTATTGGTCCGTTTCCGATCAGTGAAGTGTTGAATGATCAGACTGTGGTGTTAGATCTTCCGCCAGAGTTAGCTGGTATTCATAATACATTCAACGTATGTTATCTTCGTAAGTGTAAAGTCGACGATGAAACACAACTTCTTCCTTTAGAAGATTTAAGGGTCGATTTGAATAAGAAATTGGTGGAAGAGCCGGTCCGTGTGATTGACCAAAAGGTGACTAAGCTGAGAAATAAAGAGATTCCGATGGTGTTGATTGAGTGAAAACACAGTTTGGGATCTAATCTTACGTGGGAAACGGAAGAGTTGATGAGAAAACGCTACCCTCATTTGTTTGACCAAGACCAGATTCCGAGGACGGAATCTCATTAAGGGGGGTGGATTTGTAACAGACTGAAACCCGGGCTAGTTGTAAGTTGTCCATTTTGCCCTAAGGGTTTGTGCTTAGTCTTAAGAGCTTTATTTTAATTATTTAATTAGTGTTTTATTATATTTGTGTTGTGTCCAGTTTGTGACAAGGGTCCCAGAACAGGTTTGTTTATTTTATTTGGACTTCGTTTGGGTTACCTAATCCTGTGCGAAAGATATCAGATAACTGGTAAATACCCGTGTGTTGCTCAGTGTGGGAATTAAACCCAATTAAGAGACTAGTGTACTGTATTTCCTTCCCATTTCTAGAAAATTCATTCTTCACTCCCGTACCTAACTTCCACCTCTTCAAACCCTAATTCCTAAATTGTGTTCTAGAGCTCAAATTGTTCATACGATCTTGTTTCTTACAGATTACTGAGTCTATCTGATAGTATTTTATATGCCCGAGAGACATAATAAATTAATGTGGCTAATATGTTATGATCCAAGTCGGGTCATACCCAATAACAAGTTTATCAACACCTTTATGTATTTGTTTAATGATTGGATTATTAAAACTAATACTTGACACTTAAACTTTAGAAAATTGGTTCTCTAAAGTAAAATACTTGAGATTAAATTATTTGGATAATTTTAAGTATAAGTTTAATTGGTTGATTAAACTTATTTGTGTGTTATAATTTTATAAAATGGTTATGAAATAGAATAGATGTGCAAGTAACTTATATGTATATATTTATAAGTGGCTTATAAATAATATACATGTACATGTAACATATGTATATTTATATGTTTATAAAAGGTTTATAACATATATAAATGTACATGCATAATAAAGTGTATGTAACTAGTTTCAAGCATGCTTTAATCATTAATTAAATAATAAAATAAAAAAAAAAAAAAACAAAGGGGGACGGTTTTGGGGAGTCCCAAGACACCTCCCATGCTTGCTTTAACTAGTTGTAGTCTCCCATACATGCATATGACTCTTGCACAACTTTACACACACTTCTCTCAAGTTTCAAACTAGCAAAAATCTTCTTCTTCCTCCTCCATATTTTGGCCGATTTTGAAGGGGTTCCAAAAGGTGGTTTTGGTTTGATTTTGCTTGTAATTTGGTGTCTTGTAAATCCTAACCAAAGGTGGTGTTGGTTGCATACTTGTGGGTATACAAAACTTGAGGTTTCAAGTGAGAAACAAGCCCTTTTTCATCATCTTCTTCTCTACATCTAGTTTCTTCACCCTCTTTGATTAGAGGAGGTAAAAACTCCATAACTAGCTCTATTTACATTTTAGCATATATTACAAGACTAGATCTATCAAAGGGATTCATGTTTAAATGGTTAAACTTGTTACAAGATTAGATTTAAAATGCTTCCGCTTACTTATTAATAAAGTCGACTTTTGACACATACATATATGGATATGGATATTTGGTAATCTTATGAATCACTACAATGGTATCTAGAGCCAAAGTCTTGTTAATATGCTTCTTGTTTTTGGCTAGAAAACTCATTTATTTTACAATCTACTAACATGCATGAAAGTAGAATGTAAAAATCTTGAGTTTTGGTGGGGTTTGGTTCTTGGCCGAAATTTTGGACCCCAAAAGTGGGTTTTGGGACTTCAAGTTTGGCCAAGATTTGTTGTTGTTTTGGTTCACAATCATGCCTTGACCTTGTGGTTGGATTTGTGTGTGATTTGATTATATTCATGGTTGATTATTCATTCTTATGGCATGTAATAATTATTCATTCATTTGGTTGTAAAGCTTGTAATAATTATTTTGTAATTTCATGTTGTAATTTATTCTATTTTGGTTTGTAAAAATAGAGTAGGTTGTAATTTCCTTTTACTAGAAAAATGTAGTAGGTTACATAATTTTGTAAAAAGAAATGAAGACTCAAGAAGATGTATGAAGATTACAAGATGGAGCATTAGGATGCAAGAGTTAGTGGGAGATTTGTTAATCTCCTACTTTGTGGTTTTAACCCTTTAGGTAACACTTGTTTTGGCTAAACAAGTGTTCACCACTTTGGCATGATTGTGGACTTCTATTTTGCATGCTTGTATGATTTTGTGTATGTGTTTGGATGATACAATATCTCATGAAACAAACTTGCAAAATGACATTATAATTGGTTATAATTAAAAACAACATAAGACACTAATAAATGGTTATTAGGAACTAGATGAAAAGTGCATATAAAATGGTTTATATCAAGTAAAAATTGGTTTTTTTTACTAATGACATGAAATGGGGTTTTCATAATGTACCATACATCAAATGCATGTTGGTGTATGGAAAGGGTTTTCTTAAACTAGAATTTAGGAAGACTTAAAATCCCTTTAACTAAAACAAAGAAAACAAGTTGAACGCCATCCTTTTGTGAAAACACTTAGACATATTAAGAAACTCTTGACGGGATAAAGGTCACCTAACCGTCATGAGCGGATTAATGTGAATAAGGTAAATTCCGCACACTAGTGGGATAAAGGTCACCTAACCACTTGTTTGTTAAATTTACATGTTTACACAAGTAGGACGACTTGAATTGGGAATCATGAACTTAGGGTCACCGAAGCATGAGGAACAATTAGGCGTTGATGGGATTAATATGCCATGCAAAAGGATTGCATGATCCCATAACTTAGAAGTTGCAAAAGGATTGCAATTGTCATGTAAATGACTACCTAGCTAAATCAAATGACGGGATAAAGGTCACCTAACCGAAATTTGATTTACCGTTGGATTCTAAGATTTAATAAAACAATTAAAAATCATAAAAGGGTATTGTTTATTAAATCTAAAATCGATACTTAAAAGAACTTTGTTAAATTTTGTAGATGGCCGCCAACAACAACAACAACTTGCAAAACGTACCAATTAACATGAACAACCTATCGTTACGGTCTCTCTTAGAGAAAGACAAACTCAACCATACGAACTTTATGGATTGGTTCCGTAATTTAAGAATTGTCCTTAGGCATGAGGACAAGGCGTATGTGTTGGAGGACCCTATTCCCGACCAACCAGACGAGGCGGATGTAGTGGGCATGGCTGCTTGGGATAAGTATGTCAACGATTCCGTGCAAGTATCATGTCTAATGCTTGGGACTATGATACCCGAACTCCAAAAGGATTTCGAGTTTCATACCGCATACGACATGATCACTCAATTGAAGGAGATGTTCCTTCAACAAGCACGAGTTGAGCGCTTCGAGACCGTTCGAGCGCTTCATGCATGTCGTATGGACGACTCCCAATCCGTTTCAACATATGTCCTCAAAATGAAAAGCCTTATCGATCGCGCCAACCGTCTCAATCTAAACATATCAAAAGAGCTTGCCACCGATCTTATCCTAAACTCCCTATCAAAAAGGTTTGATCAATTTGTAATTAATTACAATATGAATGGGATGGATAAGAGCATTGGTGAGCTCCACGGGATGCTTAAGACGGCGGAAACTAGCATGGGTAAAAGGGCTTTACCCGTGTTAGCAATCGATCAAGGTGGGTCCAAGGGTAAAAACACCTTTAAGCCTAAGGTGGCTAAAAGGAAAGGACCCGCCAATCAAGGCAAGGGAAAAGGGAAAGGGGTCACCCCAAACAAGAAGCAAAAGGTTGCGGGACAAGCAAACCCCAAGGAAGACCCGTGTTTCGGTTGCGGTGAAATGGGTCATTGGAAACGAAACTGCCCGGTCTACCTTAAGGAGTTGAAAGACAAGAGGGTTGCGGAGCAAACCTCAGGTAATATATATATGGTATATATAGAGCTAAATATTACTTCTTCTAATACATGGGTATTAGACACGGGATGTGGAACTCATATTTGCAATTCTTTGCAGGGGTTCAAAAGAAGTGATCATATGGCGGGAACATCAAGTCTCTATATGGGCAATGGTGCAAAGGTGCATGTTAAAGCTCAAGGAGATTTTGTTTTGAAGCTACCAAGCAGATTGGAGCTTATTTTAGAAAATGTTTTGTATGCCCCGGATTTGTGTAGAAACATTATTTCTATTTCTCGCTTGAAACAATGTGGTTTTAATGTTAATTTCATTAATGATGATATCCATGTTTGTTTAGATAATGTGTTCTATTTCAAGGCTTCGCCTTCAAATGGAATTTATGAATTAGTTCATGATGATACATCATCTAGTAGCTCAATGTACCATACTAGCACCAAGAAACTCAAAAGGGATTTGAGTGATTCCTATTTATGGCATTGTCGCCTTGGTCACATAAACAAGAATCGAATGCATACACTTCAAAAGAATGGACTTTTGAAATCAAATGAGATGGATTCATTTGATGTATGCGAATCTTGTTTACAAGGCAAGATGACTAAAACACCTTTCAAAGGGACATTTGAAAGGGCTAAGGACTTGTTGGGATTAATACATTCGGATGTATGTGGACCCTTTAAGCCCATAACTAGGAATGGTGAAAGATACTTTGTTACATTCATTGATGACTTCAGTCGTTTCGGATATGTCTACTTGTTAAGACATAAGGATGAAACTTTTGAAGCATTCAAAGAATATCAAAACGAAGTACAAAATCAACTCAACAAGACAATCAAGGTACTTCGTACCGATAGAGGAGGTGAATACCTAAGCGATGCTTTCCAAGATCATCTTAGGAGTTGTGGGATTATCTCACAACTTACTCCACCCGGGACACCTCAACTTAATGGAGTGTCCGAAAGGAGGAACCGAACCCTAATGGATATGGTTCGATCTATGATGGCTAGAAGCACGTTACCTCTATCATTTTGGGGTTATTGTCTAAGCTCCGCGGCTCGTATTTTAAATATGGCCCCAACCAAGAAAGTGGAACGAACTCCTTACGAGATGTGGTTTGGAAAACCTCCTTCTCTATCATACTTGAAAGTATGGGGATGTGAAGCTTATCCTAAGCGCTTCGTCGCTAATAAGCTAAATGCTCGATCCACGAAGTGTATCTTCATAGGATATCCCAAGGATGACATGGGATATTATTTCTATGATCCGATCGAGCAAAATGTATTTGTTGCTCGAAAGGCGGAATTCCTTGAAACTAAGTTCCTAATGGAAAGAAATAGTGAAAGGAAGATAGATTTTGAAGAGGTTCAAGATCAAGCCGATGATGCACAAATGGTTGGCACTAGTACTCAACATGAGGATGTTGAAAATGATCAAGTGGATGATCAAGGTATACAAGGCGTTCGAAGATCTAGTAGGATTAGCAATCCTCCCGAGAGATATGGTTTTCTCATGGATGGTTGCTATGTGGTTGATTTGGATGAACCCACGAACTACAAAGATGCTTTGTCAAGGATTGATAAAGACAAATGGCAAGAAGCCATGAACGCCGAGATGCAATCCATGTATGACAACCAAGTTTGGGAACTTGTTGTGCAACCTCCTAGCTCTAGGCTAGTTGATTGCAAATGGCTTTTCAAGAAGAAAACCGATATACATGGAAACTTGGATACATACAAAGCTAGACTTGTAGCAAAAGGTTTCACTCAAACTCAAGGGGTTGACTATGATGAAACTTTCTCGCCTGTGGCAATGCTAAAGTCTATTAGGATATTATTTGCCATTGCTGCTCATTATGACTATGAAATATGGCAAATGGATGTCAAAACCGCTTTCCTAAATGGATATCTTGAGGAAGATGTCTATATGGTACAGCCCGAAGGTTTTGTTGATCCGAAATATCCTGAAAAGGTATGCAAGTTAAAGAAATCAATCTACGGATTGAAACAAGCATCTAGAATGTGGAATCATCGTTTTAATGAGGAGGCAAAGAAATTTGGCTTCATTAAAAATGGTGATGAAGCTTGTGTATACAAGAAGGCTAGTGGGAGCTCTGTCCTGTTCCTTGTATTATATGTGGATGATATATTATTATTTGGGAATGATATTGCCACAATGCAAGGAGTCAAAACTTGGCTAAAGAGTTGCTTCTCCATTAAGGATCTAGGAGAAGCGCAATACATATTGGGGATTGGGATCTATAGGGATAGATCCAAGAAATTGATAGGTTTAAGTCAAAGTACATACATTGATAAAGTCTTGAAAAGGTTCAAGATGGAAAACTCTAAGAAAGGTTTGGTACCTATTCAAAGAGGAACCATTCTCAGTTCATCTCAATGTCCTACCACAAAAGATGAACAAGAGAAGATGAAGAATGTCCCATACGCGTCTGCTATTGGGTCAATTATGTATGCAATGATATGTACTAGACCGGATGTGTCATGCGCTCTAAGCTTGACAAGTAGATACCAGAATAACCCAGGAAACAGTCATTGGATTGCTGTTAAAAGTATATTGAAATACCTTAGGAGGACTAAGAATATGTTTCTAATATATGGGTCTGGTGAGGAGGAACTCGCTGTAAAAGGTTACGTGGACGCGAGCTTCCAAACTGATCGAGATGATTCTCGATCACAATCCGGTTATGTCTTCATGTTAAATGGAGGTGCGGTCTCTTGGAAGAGTTCAAAGCAAGATGTTGTTGCATTGTCCACTACAGAGTCGGAGTACATTGCCGCCTCAATGGCAGCTCAGGAAGCTGCATGGATGAAGAAATTTATCGACGACTTAGGAGTGGTCCCTTCCATTCAGGACCCTCTTGAGATCTTTTGTGACAACGAGGGTGCGATTGCTCAAATCAAGGAACCTCGTGCTCATCAAAAGACTCGTCACATTGAGCGGAGATTCAACTACATCAGGGATGAGATTGAAAAGGGAAAGATATGTATTCACAAAGTTCACACAGATCATAATGTTGCAGATCCACTCACGAAGCTTTTACATGGGCCAAAACATGAGGGACATGTTTGTGCATTAGGGCTTCGATATTCTAGTGATTGGAAATGATCTATTTTATGTATTGTAACGGAACGAATTAGTTCAAACTCATTAATATAATTATGGTATTAATTTTATTTTGAGTTATGTTCCAATTTTGCATATTTATCCATGAATAAATTATTATTCTAAATTCCGTAGTTGATCACAATTGTGGGAACAAGTGTGAGGTTTAGACTATTATGAACTTGGATTGGTTAACATTCAAGGACTGAATGTGGGGCAAGGTTGCAACCAAGGTTCATAGATATTTGTGGGACACAAATATTGGAAGACCCGCTCTCAAGGTTTACTGTATGGAGCCTTTGTGGTTGATCACATGTAATCTTGAGTAAAGGAGAATATCATTGTATCCTCTGACCTGAGATACATATTGGGTTCAGATATTCACCGAGTATTGTGCTTTGATTCCTTCCTTCGCTATTCTGAAACATGGTAGCTCATAAGGGAGGCTTCAGGTATGATGCAAGGTGTAGTGTCTAGGACGTATGTAGTCAAGATGGAATTTGTCCCTCTTATTCGTTGAGAGTCAGATGTCTAAGGCCTGATAAAGCTAAATCTATAAGAGAGTGATCACTCTATGTCTCTTGGATTTAGCATGACATCTAGGACAAAAGGATATAGTGAAAGATTCACCTAATCATATTCGAGATGGGAACTCGAAAGGGATGATGTTATTGAATGGCACTAAGTCATAACATATTGGGGGTGATGGACGGTCGTTAGGTGGTATCCGTCACTTGCATTAATTCCTTATGTTTCTCGTGCAAGTGGGAGATTGATAGTATTTTATATGCCCGAGAGACATAATAAATTAATGTGGCTAATATGTTATGATCCAAGTCGGGTCATACCCAATAACAAGTTTATCAACACCTTTATGTATTTGTTTAATGATTGGATTATTAAAACTAATACTTGACACTTAAACTTTAGAAAATTGGTTCTCTAAAGTAAAATACTTGAGATTAAATTATTTGGATAATTTTAAGTATAAGTTTAATTGGTTGATTAAACTTATTTGTGTGTTATAATTTTATAAAATGGTTATGAAATAGAATAGATGTGCAAGTAACTTATATGTATATATTTATAAGTGGCTTATAAATAATATACATGTACATGTAACATATGTATATTTATATGTTTATAAAAGGTTTATAACATATATAAATGTACATGCATAATAAAGTGTATGTAACTAGTTTCAAGCATGCTTTAATCATTAATTAAATAATAAAAAAAAAAAAAAAAAAAAACAAAGGGGGACGGTTTTGGGGAGTCCCAAGACACCTCCCATGCTTGCTTTAACTAGTTGTAGTCTCCCATACATGCATATGACTCTTGCACAACTTTACACACACTTCTCTCAAGTTTCAAACTAGCAAAAATCTTCTTCTTCCTCCTCCATATTTTGGCCGATTTTGAAGGGGTTCCAAAAGGTGGTTTTGGTTTGATTTTGCTTGTAATTTGGTGTCTTGTAAATCCTAACCAAAGGTGGTGTTGGTTGCATACTTGTGGGTATACAAAACTTGAGGTTTCAAGTGAGAAACAAGCCCTTTTTCATCATCTTCTTCTCTACATCTAGTTTCTTCACCCTCTTTGATTAGAGGAGGTAAAAACTCCATAACTAGCTCTATTTACATTTTAGCATATATTACAAGACTAGATCTATCAAAGGGATTCATGTTTAAATGGTTAAACTTGTTACAAGATTAGATTTAAAATGCTTCCGCTTACTTATTAATAAAGTCGACTTTTGACACATACATATATGGATATGGATATTTGGTAATCTTATGAATCACTACACTATCAAGGTAAGTAACATGTGTTTTTGTGTTCAATTCGTTGTTAAATTCTTGGTTTTGTGTGAGTTTTGTAAAAAGCTTGAATTTGTGTCAAAACAAGTGATTTAAGTGTTGTTATGGTCAAATTGTTGTGAATTTTGAGTCTATAACAAGTAGTGAACAAGTTGTGGTCGATTTTGGTGTTTAAAACGAGCTCTAGATCGAGATTTGAGGATTTCATCGTGAAGTCCGTAGCCTTTGTTCAGTTTCTGAGGAAGATGAACACAGTCGGCCGACTGTCGGACGACAGTCGACAGACTGAGGGTGAACCTACCGACTGGCGAGTGAACCGACCGACTGAGATTTACCTTCGGCCGATTGATGTATTACCCAATGAATCGACCGACTGGAGAGGTCAGTCGACCGATTGTGTCGACAGTCGACCGACTGTAAGTGTCAGTCGACCGACTGTGTGTCCAGGGCAGAATGTTTTACCAAAGTGCCTTTTTCTAGCCGTTATGCTGCCCGTTTATATTTTGGTGTTCAGGATGTAAATTTTGAAAGTGCACAAGTGTTAAGCATGAAAATTTTAGCGGACGCATTTTTTTACTAATTTGCTATAATTCGCTGTCAGTGTGTCTAATCTTGATGGGAACACTATTCTAACTTGGTTTTTGCTGTTCTCAGGAGATAAGGACAAGGAAGAAGCTCAGAAATAATAACTGAGCAGTTGCTGGTAATTGGTGAGTGGGTCTATCTACGGATAGAGTTTAAGTAGCATATCATGCTACTGTGGTTGACTCTTTTACCATGCATAGTGTAGGAATTGCCATGATAGAATAATATCGTTTGCCTGATGTTGTATGTGAATTATGTGTACCCTGTGTGAATGGCACCAGTCGGGCCTAGGGAGACTGGGGACTCGAGACCGTGCCTAGGAGAGGTTAGAGTCCGTATGAGGTCAACCGTGCCTAGGGGAGGTTGGGTCTATAGGCTACTGATTGTAGAGTATAGTGTGAATGATGCATCCCCTGCATCTGGATAACTATACTGTGAATTGAGTAGCAGGGACTATCGGTAGACTCAAGTCCGATCAGCTAGGAGTCGTGTGCTCGTACAAGCCGCCGATCCTCGTATTGTCTTTTGTATGCTAGTTGGTAGTTAGCAAGTATTGTTGATGTATATAGCTTGTGTGTGGCTTAAGCTATATCTGTTAGATAGATTCCATTCACTTAGCGGTGCGCTAATCCCCCACATGTTTCCCCCTTTGCAGGTTTAGGTACTGCTAGTCGGAATGGGTATTGATGCAGAAGACATGTTTGACAACCCAACTCTGATGTGGACTTTTGTATAAATCATGTTTTGTAATAACGTAACACCGTTGTGTAAACTTAATTACCCAGTTTAATATAATGTCGTGACCTATAGTGTGTTTGTTAATAAGTCTTCTGCTGTGTTTAAAAAAAATAAAAATGGCCGGTGTTATATATATATATATATATATATATATATATATATATATATATATATATATATATATATATATATATATATATATATATATATATATATATATATATATAAAATGTTCCCTGTGTATGGAATCTAGTTACACATATATGTTTACATATTTATTTATACTTAATTGTTCGTGAATCGTCGGGATTAGTCAAAAGGTCAAATGTATACATGAACACAGTTCAAAGTTTTTGAGATTCAGTTTAACAGACTTTGCTTATCGTGTCGAAATCATATCAAGATTAAGTTTAAATTTGATCAAAAATTTCCGGGTCGTCACATATCATCCCGAGGGTACTTAACCACCTTTGCGATCAGATGCCACGCACGCATGCGCTTTCGGGAGAAAACCCGAATCGAATTGTAGGAACCCGATCCTTAAACCATCCAGATTGATTAATAGGATGGGCAGAGCGAGCCTCAAACCCATGACCTAAAGTAAATCTTTACATCGAAAAAAGAAAAAGACCAAAAACGAATTTTACTGTACCGCACCACATCACAATAATCAAAACGTGACCTCGTATACAAACAACAAAACAAAAAACTAAGTACCACAACAAAAAAAACAACAAAAAAACGCTAGCTAAATCAAAAACTTAATCCATAGTAAGAGTCGAACTACAGAATCAGGGGATTTACCTTTACGATTCTTTATAACCAGCTTAGACACCTTTACATCAATTTTATTATAGTTGACATCTTTACCCGAACGAGATTCATAGGAGTACGACAGCATGTTTCAAGAAACGTTACCAGTTAGAGCTCTCGGTTTAATGTTTCTTCGAATATTTGATTTTAAAGCCTTTGTAAATCCCTTGTATTTTTTGGTGTATTGGTCTTCCTGTTTCCTGGCATCTTGATATGGAGTCGTGATTAATAAAATCGTTTTATCGTTTAAAAAAAAAAAGTTAAGAGTTCTCGATGAAGGACGTATCAAGCCTCGCTTCGCTAACTGTTCAAATAATCCAAGATTTTTATTTGACTCGTCTTCATCATCTTCAATCCTCACGGTAACCTCATCTACAAATAAAGAAGTTAATATCCATTATGTATATTTTTGACATATACATATTTTGGCAAAATTGCGCGGAAAGTCCTTGTAGTTTGTACCACATTGCACGGTTAGTCAAAGTATTAGTTTTTGATGTGGATAGTTCCTGAGATTTGCAAGAGGAGCATGGATAGTCCTGCCATATAACGTCGTTACATTTTACCATTAAATTTTGACACGTGTCAAACACGTGAGTGTATTTTCGTACTTTTGTTATTCTCATTTTCTATTTATGTTATTTATATGTATTATAATTATAATTATAATTATTTCACATTCCTCCTACACTAGCAACCAAACAACTCAATCCTCAGTTAATTAGTGACCGAATTAACTCAACACATTTAATAGTGCTCACATTTGATTGTTTGTTGACCTGAGAATGGTGTAAACCAAAACCCTGACTTTAACTCAAATAAAACTTTAAAAATCACTGAACTTGCAATTAAACAAAAACCTTTAAAAATCGCGTACCTACAACTGATTACGCCACCACCACCGCCGCCACCTATAACTCCGACCTCTAGCAACTCCGACCACAACCCATTACCCTCTCCCATCGCTGCCCTTACCCTCTGCTATCGCTGCAGTAACCCTCTTTCTTCCATGACCACAATTGCCCTCCAACCACAATTAATTTATTCGGAGCTTGAAGAAAATCGAAGCATAAATAAATCCGAGATGGCATAATCGTACTGATAATATAGTTCGATATGTTGTGATATTGTTACTAGATTTCAGGTTTCCCGATCATTAGATCTGTAGTTATAAAGGTTTAAAGCTTGATACAAGATTCTCGCGAGTTCAAGAATTTTTCGGTAACAACAAACACGGAAACATATATGGGTTTTATGATTAGTAGGTAAGTGGATAGTGATCGTCGTTTTCTAGTGCTAGAAAAAAGTTGCAATCTAATTTGAGTTTTGTATTTTGTTTAGTTTTGTGTTGCCAAAACAATTTGCAAGTTCATTGTGTTTGTAAAATGAAAATTTGCAATTGTTGTGGTAGATTTTTTTTTTACAATATTTGTTGCCTAATTGGTTATGGTACAATTATTATTGTTCAAATTATAATATTATGTTTTATATTGATATTAAAATTTTTGATTTCGATATTGATTTGAATTAAGGTTTGAGAAACTTCACCGTTGTTCTTGAAAAAAAGAGGATGATGAAAGAGAAAGAAGTGTGGGTCAAATTTCAAAAATACCCTCATGTGCTTGTCAATTAACGGAAAAGATTAACGAATTTAACTATTTTTGCTCGTATTGCAAACCACATGAACTATTCACATCAAAAACTAATACTTTAATAAGCGTGCAATATGGTAAAAACTACAGCACAATTTTTGTCACATATTTTTGACCTTATATATTCTTTATATGTGAAAACCTCAAACGTTCGGGGTGTTGACCCTATTTGATGTTTTTAGTAGTTTTACTCCAGATTTTTTTTATTGTGAAGTAACAATATTAATTTTTGATGAGATGTGATGGTAAATATTAAATTTGAGTGGTATTATTTTGAGTGATGTGTTTAAATCAAGGTTGCAAAAGACGTGAGACGGGGTCGAGACGGTTGGGTCCTAAAAAGGTCTAGACGTTCGTGACGGGGTCGAGACAGGGGTCGAGACGGACGTTGACTAAAGTTGAATTTTAAATTTATAAGTATTTAAATGTATATATGTGTAGTTATTATAAAGTCAAAAACTTTAATTGACTAATTTTTCCCGTAATCGCTATCACCGTTAATTTAATACAGAAAACTCAAACTATAATACGACAAATTTGACCGATTTTACTGACTTTATGGCTTTTTCGAATTTTGACAGACTTTAAATGATTTTTTTCAACTTTGACCCGAATTTTGACCATTGACTGTCATATTAGACGGTTTTCTTCGAGACGGGATGGGCTAGTCACCAAACCGTCGCCACGGGCGTCGCAACGACTTAAAACGGGGTGTTTTGCAACAGTGGTTTAAATATGGTTAAAATTTTAGTGTAAAATAAAAGAATAATTAATATAAATGTTAGATGTCATATTTAATTGAATGTCATATTTACTTTTTTGCCTGTCACACCGTTGTCTAACGACGTAAAATCATCAAAATTTACACTTCAGTACTAAGAGGTAAACAAACACACCTTAAGTAACTTATTTATTTTGATTTTTCTTTGAATTTACCAAGATTATATTATTGTAAAATGCACTTCATGGTTCATTCGATGCGCGATAGTTGTTTGTTGATATCAAAGAGGGTTAGTTTGTGAACCCGCCTTCGCGGCCGAATGGTTCACCCCAATACCTATAATGAGTGCGTAGAGGTCATGAGTTTTATCCTTGAGGTTTATCACCTAAGAAGCCCCAATGTGAGGTTATGCCGTTTCACATTTAGGATTTCGCTCTGGTTCACATGCCCGATAGATTGATGGAATTGGATCGGGTCCCTGTTATGCAGTGCAGGTTTCTGCCCAAAAACGCCTGTTTTCGTTGAAAATGATTGGGTGATTGGTTTCTATTCAGGTAGTGATTTCAAAATTGTATTTTAGAAAAAAAGGAAAAAAAAAAAAAAAAGGTTAATTTGTTTTCTGTAGTGTCGTTGTCTTAATTCTAAAAAATGAATGGGAGTTTTTTAAGAAAAAAGACAAACTAAAACACGATTTGACATTTATATATTTTAAAAAATTATCATGGCCATAAAGATAAAGAAAAGGCATTAAATAATGGTGTAAGCAACTCTAAGCCGTCAACTTAGAATATTCCAAAATAATGTTCCATTTAGGGAAAATTTGTGGATTCTTTATTGCTAAGCTAACCCAATATATCTTACTCGAAAACCATTTATATAATTAGTGATCCCAAAACTATCCATACCTGATTGGAAAATTCAAAATCCGACACTTGTGAATCGAGTTCGGATTCGAGTATTCGCGGTGGCGGAACTTGAACCCGGCCACAGATGGGGCGGATGTAAAAATTTATTAAATTTTTCATTAACAGCTGGGGCGAACACTAAAAAACCTTATTTTTTAGTTAAAAAAAAAATTAGTGTAATTTTTTTATAAAAAAAAAAATCTAGCTGGGGCGGGTGCCCCGCCCTGCCCCTAGTATATTCCGCCACTGAGTATTCGGATTTAGAATCGGCTATTGAGATGGTTTTCAATATTTTTGCGGGTTCGGGTCTAAGGACGAATTTAGATACAAACTTTCATACTCGACCCCCTGATCCAATGTGAATTTCAATTTCAATGATAACAATAATAAAATTTCATAATAATAATATAAGCTAAACCACTTGGCAAGGTCCTTTTGAGCCTAATTAAAGATTTACAATGAAATGTGTATTAGTATTGGTATTAGAGTATTAGTATTGGCCCAACCCGATTTTTTGCAGGATTGAAGAACATTGGTATCGTCGACAAAGTTGTATGCTCAAGTCATGCTCAACCCTTAGGCAAAACAAGTCACGGCGTAAAAACAAATCGTTACTGAAAAGAAAATACAGTTAAGAAAGACACAACCATACCAACGAATATCAGATTATTCAATGTATAGTTAAGAAGATAAAAAGTTACATTTGTTTATTTTTAGCATTTTTTCTGTCAGTCCGAACTTTCGCGATTCCGTCGTTCGAACTGCGTGATAGTATTAGAGTATTAGTATTGGCCTAGCCCGATTTGCATTGTGGGCTCAGTCCATTAGGCTTTACCATTAGTGTTTCCATATATACGCATCAATCAATACTAAAGTATTTCTCACGGGGTTTCTATTGTCTAACTATCGGAGTCACGCATGGGTAGAGATGACAATAATCACCTGATCCAATGGATATCCATTCGATCCACCTGTTTTGTGATGTATATGAATGAACCTAAATGGATATGGATACTCATATGAATGAATCTAAATGGATATGGACATGGATGAAACGTTGCATCCATAGATATATCCATTAACACCTGAAATACATATACATATACATAAATATAGATACATGCTTATATATTTACTATTGACTTTTTTGCTCCGTTGGTCCTTCAATTATATACGAAATTGCAATCCGAGTCCCTTAAGTTTTTTTTTTTGATTTTCGAGTCCTTAAAATTGCAAAATTTTGCAATCCGAGTCCCTCCGTCTAACTTCCGTCTAAATTGGTCGTTAACCTTTGACATGTGCCATGCATGTTAGGGTAAAATCGTCTTTTTACTCTTTTCTTTGACTTTTTTTACTTCGTTAGTCCTTCGTTTATACACAAAATTGCAATCCGAGTCCTTCAACTTTTTAATTCGAATTTTTATCTTTTTTTATCTTTAATTCATACTTTTTATATTAGTGGTTTACAATTAGTATTTTGTATCAAAATCTGATGAAAAATTATTTTTATATTTTTTAAAGTCGAATTTGTATTTATTAACAATTAAAAACAAAAATTTAACAATACTCTATCTATACGGTTTAATTATTAGTTAATAATTACAAATATTGAGAATTAATTTATCAAAGTTTTATATCAGTTTAATAACATGTTTATAAGTATTTTTCTGATCAAAACTTAATTTATATAATTATATTACAATTTATTATTATTAATATTATTATTTATTAACCGAAACTAGGATAAATAAAGAATAAATAGTTAAAAATCGATTTTTATTATCATTAACTAATGAAAATTTGTATTATAATAGATCTGATGAAAACATAATTTTTATTAATTTATTTGTTCAATTAAATAATTATTATGTATTTATTATTGAATCGGCTAGCATATATAACGAAAAATCTATATAAATTGTTGTAAACCTTTAAAACAGTAAAAATATTTTTTACAGAATGTAATTAACTTATAATAATTATTAGAATCGAAAATATAATTTATACATTATTTGGAATATTTATTCTTTATTTAGTTATATACCGAAATTGTTTAATTATTAGATAAATCGAATAAAAATAAAATTTACGGATAAACCACCTAGGAAAAAAATTTTGCTTCGTGATTTTGAATCCGAATGAACTTCAGAGCTGTCGATGATGATTTGACGATGATTCGATGAAGATGACGACGATGGTGAACAAACAAGATGACGGATATAACAACCCTCATATTTCCATACCTGAATTGACTAATTTGACTATAGGGTTGTTATCCATACGTAATATATAATTAAATTCGACGTTGATCAAATATTTATTTTTAGTTGACACGTTCTGTTAACTAAAGTTTACACTAATTATATAAAATAACTTTAGTTAATATTAATGCGTATTATATTTAAAACTATATGTAACATAATTATTAATTAAATGATAAGTTATTTTAATCATTATATATATTTTTAGCTTATAAAAAAAATAAAAATAAAAAGAAATAAGATTTTTTTTTAATAAATTAAATAATGAGCCCATGAATTTTGACTAAATATTTTCAAAAACAAAAACTTATTAAAAACATTTTTAACATGTTTTTATTATTTTGTCAAAATTGGCACCTTTATTTTATTATTATTTTTTCTTTTCACCAACTATTTTTTACCTATAAATACATGGCTCCTCATTCATTTTTTCTTGCCAAACACAAAAACTTAAGTTATTCTCTCAAAACCTAGAAGAAAATTTGAGGTACTTTCTATTTTTATTAATTTTTTTTCAATATTGTCATTTATATTTATATTTATTGTATATTCTTTGTAAAATTCAAAATTAATAATGTTTATATGTTATAATTAGTATTATAAGTGTTATGATGCATAAAAATAATTTTGATAATTTATGGAATATTATTTATAATTAAATACGAATTATGTAGTGTTTAAACGTAAAAATAATGTAAAATTCGTAATAAATACTTTTAACCAAAAATAAAATATATAATTTTTTTTTCTGAGTTTTTAAAACTTATATAGATCTGAAAAAATTATAAAAATAATTACTTGGGTCGAATTGGTATTTATTATATAATTAAACTCTATTATTATGTAATTCGAAGGTAAATTAAGAATAAATATAAAATAATAAAAAAATATTTTTTAAATATTTTTATACAGGTTATTAGACTGATAGAAACTTATAAAAATTATAAAAATAATTATTTGGGTTTATTTAGTAATTATGTAGAATTAAAATTGTTTTGTGAATACATTAAGGGTAAAAACAAAAATAAATACAAAAATATAATAAAAACATTTTCTTAAATTTTACTACTAATCTATATGATTAACTAAGTCTATAAAAATTATGTATGTAATTTTTAGATATTTAATTTATTATTTAGACATTTTTGAATAATGTTCGATTAATAAAACACTATTATTTTTGAAGTAATTTAGGTATTTATTTAAAGGTAATTATATTTAATATATATAAGACATACTAAGGTATAATAACTAAATATTAAATAAAACTTAGGTTATATTATCACATATATAATTATTAAATACATTAATAATTCGTTGTGCGTATACACCTAAAGTGAAGGTTAATCAAAGATAATGTATAATTCATGTGAACTTCATCGCTACTCACGGTCGTAAGTGAATGATGTCTAGGTTGCCATTTATGGGTAAGCTTGTGGATCTCGAATGCCATGACTTAGATTCTGGTCAAGAATCCTGGGCCCCCGGTTACATCTGGTCATTCCTGACTTATTTGATAGCAACGAAGTTTGAGTAAAGTTATACAACGTCTTGCTAAAGATTAACCCGAACTTTCTAAAATTGGAAAATTACTATAAGTGGAAACTTTCCATAAATAGTAACCTTCTGAAAATGAAAATTCTTTAATGAACCATTACTATCAATATAGTACTATATACTATTCTCTGTTAGGCAATGTTTGATCATACGTTCTATCTCTAGGTTGAGATCTCGATCACGTCCTTCCGTTCAATTCTTTCGTGTGCTACTAAGGTGAACTTCATAGAACCACTTTTTACTATTTTATAACTTTTGGGGTGAGACACATGCTTGCTTTATAACTGTTTTACGCTTAGACACAAGTACTAAATTGTTAACTATGCTGTCATGCTTTGATTCATGCTAAATCCCTACCGTAATATCGTTAATTGCTACGTTTAAATGCAAACTTAATTATTGTGAGTAGGCCTATTGAGAGTAACGTCTCTAACCATTCGACCGTTGGTCTTTGGTTACATAATAATGATTCCACGACACTGACAGTACAAGGTGTCATAGGGTAAACTTGTTTAGTAGCGATATTACAAAATGCAGCAACACATTTAGATTGATATTTCTATATCAATCAACTTCAAACTAAATCTTGTGGTCTAAAACTTTGGATATTATTTATAAACCTATGAATTTCACTCAACCTTTTTGGTTGACACTTTAAGCGTGTTTTGTCTCAGGTGATGATTGAGCTAGCTGCTACTTGCTACTAGATGATTGATGTATGCTTTGCTGCTTGCATGGAGTCCATCATTCATATTTATCATTTTGTTTAAGACATTTTCCATTTACTGTACTCTTATGATGTAAAACTTTGAATAATGTTTCCGTTGTTTATTTAATAAATAAAACGTCTCATTTAGAGTCGTTCTCGCTTATACAACTGTGTTATGATATGATTGGTCACAATTACCCCTGGTCCATTTTGGGGGTGTGACAGATTGGTATCAGAGCAGGTTGTTGTAGAGAACCAGGATTGCATCTTATGTGTGCCTTATACAATTAGGTACCTTAGCAATGTAGGACTACAACTTCCTTTGACTATAGTGCCTTTAACTGTTGCCTTTAACTGTTAAATGCTACACTATACTTTAGAAACTTTACTTATCTTAGAATGCCGAGCCAATCTAAGAACTCTGCTCATTCTCCTAAGTACTATTCAATTCCGCCACCACATTTAAATGCGACACCGTTCTCGACATTCCTATGTCATTTATCATGGTTTTGTGTATTACATATGTAATATTATCCATGAATTTTTGAAACTCCTATATTTGTTACTATTCATACTCAAACGTATATAACTCCCTGTTATATCACGTACCTATATGCTTTATGCCTTTATGCATCAGTTTGCGAACCGAAAAATGTCATTGAGTTATAGAGAATCTCAAAGACATTATAATGTCATCACTACTCATATTCATTACTTTTATACCTTTTATTTCTCGTTATTGAATTTTCTTGACGGATGGCGTCTACGAAACTCTAGAATGGAAGGGTTTGGATTACCGATTTAAAGGATCCTATAGCTCAAGCCCCTAGACCTGAATAGGCCATTATGAATTGAAAGTCTTTAATCGAAAGATTATCAGATTACATACTTATCATTTTATGATCTCGACACGTCATACTGCTATTATTGGATTATAGACACATCATATCTTATTATATCTTATCATATCTTTGTCTAACACTTTTCCTAAATTTTCTCCGTAAATTACGAAAATCTTTTTGCTATATATACGTATATCAAGAAGACAAATATATCATTCAATATTCAACACTCATCTCATAACAAAAAACCCTTATTCCGATCAGATAATATGGATTTCTCACATAATTCCTCGAACTCCTCGAGCTCTAATGGCAGCGTAACCGGAATGAACCAACCAATTAGTCATCATCTATTTTGGATGAATTGGGGATGGGTTCGTAGTAAACTTAATCAATGGAGACAAGAAGAAGGTGATCCCTTCCACCAACCGAATTCACCTCTTGGTGAAGAACCTGAAGCACTTACCGGCGAACCCGTTCGGAACACTATTTTCACCCTCATTTCCAGGGTATCCAGTCACGAATATATAATATCTAAAATTCTAGATCTTATTCATCCACTTGTCCGAACCGCCAATCACCCCGGAATAATAGAAGAAGTCAATGAGCTTCGCGCTCGAGTGGTGGCTCTGGAGAATATGGTGCGAAACCTACGAGCACCAGCAGCAGCACCAGCAGCAGCACCAGCAGCATAACCAGCATCACCACCAGTACCAACAGCATCACCACCAACAACATCAGCTTCACCAATAACAAACACCATAATCTGTACCTCGGATATCAACATTATACGCCCCATAGATACCAAGGAATATTAGTAATAATGAGTTAAGATGTATTGACTCATTCTTCCTGAAAATTATATATGTATACTTTATATATATATATATGGTTTGGAACAATAATAAATCTTTTCATATTAAGCTATTACGTGTGAATCTTAAATAGTATGTACTACTTGGTTAATTCATATCACTAATATGCTATGATATACATTCCTCGTTAATCACTGCTTCATCACAATAAACTCCATTTCATAATAAACTAAGTGTATTATTCAAATACATGTTTGGTTTTACACTTTCATTTTCGATGTACTCAAAACTCTTTAGAAAACATCATTCGTGCCTTGTGAATTTCACAAGAATTCCACGAGCATCAACATCATATACCGAGGTATATCAATAACAATGAACGATGGAGTATTGATTCATAACTTCATTAAAGAAAGATTCTGCGATGATTATGTAATCTCTCAAGTTTTGAAGATTATTTATTCTCGCTTCAACCGCAAATCAAATGATTTTAATAGTATATTAACTCATTAAATCTATATTATACGTGAAGAATACATATATGAACGTATATCTTCATAAAGATTGTAATTAAAAATCCTTTTGTACAAACTGTTAATTGTGAAAATATTTTAACGGGTAGGTAAAACCCGAGAAATATTTATATCTCACATCAATATCTTACATTGTACATTCTTCAAATTCTGATTCAATAATTAGTAACTATACTACTTACATCCACATATGTATCCGTTCACTAAAGAACAACCATTTTCATACAAATTTAATTACCTATTCTGATTTGGACATATCGGAATCCAAGTAAAGTTTTAGCAAGTGTAATCTTCCTAAAGATCACTACATTCATGAATTATATTCATTCGTATTCTATGATGAATTATCACATCAAACCACCGAAATTATCGTTCATTACTTTTGAAATCAACAACGCCTATTCATCAACCATTAGAACCGTTGACGATTACAATCAGCGTTTAATCATCTAAAAATGAAATTTCTTGAAACCATCTCGGATTGATAACCGATGAATCAAATATGGCTGCATTAAATGCAGAGGAAACAGCAAAATTGTAGATGGTCTCAATGGCCAAAAGTTTGATAATAAAGAATGGTACGTTGGAAAAGCTCAAAAGAAAATTTGGAACTGAAAAACGGATTGAGCTAACCATGGAGGAGACCAAGGACAAATACAAGGACCAAACCCTATATTCAAAGAATCCAGGTAATTCTAGATCCGATGAAATCTTTAGAGAATATCTTGCTCCGAAGTTATGTTAAAAGCTTGCGGAAAATTTTTCTTCATCAACCTTCGAACTTAGAAATTCCAAAATGTCGTTATAAATATCCTCTATATTTCTGAAGATAATTTCATAACGATTCTTGTCCACAATTAAGTATCTCTTTGCGATATCTTTATAAAGGAAACTATTTTAGTTTCTATATTCAGTAAAATTCAAGTTTAAATTATAAATGTTTTGAAGAAATGTTGGAAATTGAAGCATGAGTTAGTATAATATAATGACGTCAGGCCAACGTGATTATATTACAGTAAGTCATGCTAAATTTTTAATGGAAGATGATGATTCATAGACTTTATAATCATTATTTGCCATGTTACACGACTCTTACATTCTACTTAATCTCTGAACATATCAAGAACATATATTCTTGATAGTTCTATCTTCAGTAATTCTGGTAATTGAAATGTCCCGTTCTTATTGATTAAAAACGTTCCATATTAATTGATTTCGTTGCGAGGTTTTGACCTCTATATGAGACGTTTTTCAAAGACTGCATTCATTTTAAAACAAACCATAACCTTTATTTCATCAATAATAGGTTTAAAAAGCTTTACGTAGATTATCAAATAATGATAATCTAAAATATCCTGTTTACACACGACCATTACATAATGGTTTACAATACAAATATGTTACAACAAAATAAGTTTCTTGAATGCAGTTTTTACACAATATCATACAAGCATGGACTCCAAATCTCGTCCTTATTTAAGTATGCGACAGCGGAAGCTCTTAATAATCACCTGAGAATAAACATGCTTAAAACGTCAACAAAAATGTTGGTGAGTTATAGGTTTAACCTATATATATCAAATCATAATAATAGACCACAAGATTTCATATTTCAATACACATCCCATACATAGAGATAAATATCATTCATATGGTGAACACCTGGTAACCGACATTAACAAGATGCATATATAAGAATATCCCCATCATTCCGGGACACCCTTCGGATATGATATAAATTTCGAAGTACTAAAGCATCCGGTACTTTGGATGGGGTTTGTTAGGCCCAATAGATCTATCTTTAGGATTCGCGTCAATTAGGGTGTCTGTTCCCTAATTCTTAGATTACCAGACTTAATAAAAAAGGGCATATTTGATTTCGATAATTCAACCATAGAATGTAGTTTCACGTACTTGTGTCTATTTTGTAAATCATTTATAAAACCTGCATGTATTCTCATCCCAAAAATATTAGATTTTAAAAGTGGGACTATAACTCACTTTCACAGATTTTTACTTCGTCGGGAAGTAAGACTCGGCCACTAGTTGATTCACGAACCTATAACAATATATACATATATATCAAAGTATGTTCAAAATATATTTACAACACTTTTAATATATTTTGATGTTTTAAGTTTCTTAAGTCAGCTGTCCTCGTTAGTAACCTACAACTAGTTGTCCACAGTTAGATGTACAGAAATAAATCGATAAATATTATCTTGAATCAATCCACGACCCAGTGTATACGTATCTCAGTATTGATCACAACTCAAACTATATATATTTTGGAATCAACCTCAACCCTGTATAGCTAACTCCAACATTCACATATAGAGTGTCTATGGTTGTATAGCTAACTCCAACATTCACCAATTTTCACGTAGCTAAAATGAGAAAAATTATCCAATCTTGTTAACTATATATATATCCATATATATATCATCATATAGTTTTTACAAGTTTTAACGTTCGTGAATCACCGGTCAACTTGGGTGGTCAATTGTCTATATGAAACATATTTCAATTAATCAAGTCTTAACAAGTTTGATTGATTAACATGTTGGAAACATTTAATCATGTAAATATCAATCTCAATTAATATATATAAACATGAAAAAGTTCGGGTCACTACAGTACCTACCCGTTAAATAAATTTCGTCCCGAAATTTTAAGCTGTTGAAGGTGTTGACGAATCTTCTGGAAATAGATGCGTGTATTTCTTCTTCATCTGATCTTCATGCTCCCAGGTGAACTCGGGTCCTCTACGAGCATTCCATCGAACCTTCACAATTGGTATCTTGTTTTGCTTAAGTCTTTTAACCTCACGATCCATTATTTCGACGGGTTCTTCGATGAATTGAAGTTTTTCGTTGATTTGGATTTCATCTAACGGAATAGTGAGATCTTCTTTAGCAAAACATTTCTTCAAATTCGAGACGTGGAAAGTGTTATGTACAGCTGCGAGTTGTTGAGGTAACTCAAGTCGGTAAGCTACTGGTCCGACACGATCAATAATCTTGAATGGTCCAATATACCTTGGATTTAATTTTCCTCGTTTACCAAATCGAACAACGCCTTTCCAAGGTGCAACTTTAAGCATGACCATCTCTCCAATTTCAAATTCTATATCTTTTCTTTTAATGTCAGCGTAGCTCTTTTGTCGACTTTGGGCGGTTTTCAACCGTTGTTGAATTTGGATGATCTTCTCGGTAGTTTCTTGTATAATCTCCGGACCAGTAATCTGTCTATCCCCCACTTCACTCCAAAAAATCGGAGACCTGCACTTTCTACAATAAAGTGCTTCAAACGGTGCCATCTCAATGCTTGAATGGTAGCTGTTGTTGTAGGAAAATTCTGCTAACGGTAGATGTCGATCCCAACTGTTTCCGAAATCAATAACACATGCTCGTAGCATGTCTTCAAGCGTTTGTATCGTCCTTTCGCTCTGCCCATCAGTTTGTGGATGATAGGCAGTACTCATGTCTAGACGAGTTCCTAATGCTTGCTGTAATGTCTGCCAGAATCTTGAAATAAATCTGCCATCCCTATCAGAGATAATAGAGATTGGTATTCCATGTCTGGAGACGACTTCCTTCAAATACAGTCGTGCTAACTTCTCCATCTTGTCATCTTCTCTTATTGGCAGGAAGTGTGCTGATTTGGTGAGACGATCAACTATTACCCAAATAGTATCAAAACCACTTGCAGTCCTTGGCAATTTAGTGATGAAATCCATGGTAATGTTTTCCCATTTCCATTCCGGGATTTTGGGTTGTTGAAGTAGACCTGATGGTTTCTGATGCTCAGCTTTGACCTTAGAACACGTCAAACATTCTCCTACGTATTTAGCAACATCGGCTTTCATACCCGGCCACCAAAAATGTTTCTTGAGATCCTTGTACATCTTTCCCGTTCCAGGATGTATTGAGTATCTGGTTTTATGAGCTTCTCTAAGTACCATTTCTCTCATATCTCTAAATTTTGGTACCCAAATCCTTTCAGCCCTATACCGGGTTCCATCTTCTCGAATATTAAGATGCTTCTTCGATCCTTTGGGTATTTCATCCTTTAAATTTCCCTCTTTTAAAACTCCTTGTTGCGCCTCCTTTATTTGAGTAGTAAGATTATTATGAATCATTATATTCATAGATTTTACTCGAATGGGTTCTCTGTCCTTCCTGCTCAAGGCATCGGCTACCACATTTACCTTCCCCGGGTGGTAACGAATCTCAAAGTCATAATCATTCAACAATTCAATCCACCTACGCTGCTTCATATTCAGTTGTTTCTGATTAAATATGTGTTGAAGACTTTTATGGTCGGTATATATAATACTTTTGACCCCATATAAGTAGTGCCTCCAAGTCTTTAATGCAAAAACAACCGCGCCTAATTCCAAATTATGTGTCGTATAATTTTGTTCGTGAATCTTCAATTGTCTAGACGCATAAGCAATCACCTTCGTTCATTGCATTAATACACAACCGAGACCTTGCTTTGATGCGTCACAATAAATCACAAAATCATCATTCCCTTCAGGCAATGACAATATAGGTGCCGTAGTTAGCTTTTTCTTCAATAACTGAAACGCTTTCTCTTGTTCATCATTCCATTCAAATTTCTTCCCTTTATGCTTTAATGCAGTCAAGGGTTTTGCTATTCTAGAAAAGTCTTGGATGAACCTTCTGTAGTAACCAGCTAGTCCTAAAAACTGGCGTATGTGTTTCGGAGTTTTCGGGGTTTCCCACTTTTCAACAGTTTCTATCTTTGCCGGATCCACCTTAATACCTTCTTTGTTCACTATGTGACCGAGGAATTGAACTTCTTCCAACCAAAATGCACACTTTGAAAACTTAGCGTACAATTCTTCCTTCCTCAATACTTCTAACACCTTTCTCAAATGTTCACCGTGTTCTTGGTCATTCTTTGAGTAAATAAGTATGTCATCAATGAAAACAATGACAAACTTGTCAAGGTATGGTCCACACACTCGGTTCATAAGGTCCATGAACACAGCTGGTGCATTAGTTAAATCAAATGGCATGACCATAAACTCGTAATGACCGTAACGTGTTCTGAAAGCAGTCTTTGGAATATCATCTTCTTTCACCCGCATTTGATGATACCCGGAATGTAAGTCAATCTTTGAATAAACAGACGAGCCTTGTAGTTGATCAAATAAGTCGTCGATTCTCGGTAGTGGGTAGCGGTTCTTGATGGTAAGTTTGTTCAACTCTCGGTAGTCGATACACAACCTGAATGTACCATCTTTCTTCTTGACAAACAAAATAGTAGCTCCCCACGGTGATGTGCTTGGTCGAATGAAACCACGCTCTAAAAGTTCTTGTAATTGGCTTTGCAGTTCTTTCATCTCGCTGGGTGCGAGTCTGTAAGGAGCACGAGCTATTGGTGCAGCTCCTGGTACAAGATCTATTTGAAATTCAACGGATCGATATGGGGGTAATCCCGGTAATTCTTTCGGAAATACATCGGGAAATTCTTTTGCAATGGGAACATCATTGATGCTCTTTTCTTCAGTTTGTACTTTCTCGACGTGTGCTAGAACAGCATAGCAACCTTTTCTTATTAGTTTTTGTGCCTTCAAATTACTAATAAGATGTAGCTTCGTGTTGCCCTTTTCTCCGTACACCATTAAGGGTTTTCCTTTTTCTCGTATAATGCGAATTGCATTTTTGTAACAAACGATCTCTGCTTTCACTTCTTTCAACCAGTCCATACCGATTATCACATCAAAACTCCCTAACTCTACTGGTATCAAGTCAATCTTAAATGTTTCGCTAACCAGTTTAATTTCTCGATTCCGACATATATTATCTGCTGAAATTAATTTACCATTTGCTAATTCGAGTAAAAATTTACTATCCAAAGGCGTCAATGGAAAACTTAATTTAGCACAAAAATCTCTACTCATATAGCTTCTATCCGCACCCAAATCAAATAAAACGTAAGCAGATTTATTGTCAATAAGAAACGTACCCGTAACAAGCTCCGGGTCTTCCTGTGCCTCTGCCGCATTAATATTGAAAACTCTTTCGCGGCCTTGTCCATTCGTGTTCTCCTGGTTCGGGCAATTTCTAATAATGTGGCCCGGTTTTCCACATTTATAACAAACTACATTGGCATAACTTGCTCCGACACTACTTGCTCCGCCATTACTCGTTCCGACACCATTTGTTCCTTTCGTTCTATTAACCCCTGGTCCGTAGACCTCACACTTCACCGCGCTATGACCATTTCTTTTACACTTGTTGCAAAATTTGGTGCAGAACCCCGAGTGATACTTTTCACACCTTTGGCATAGCTGCTTCTGATTGTTGTTGCTGTTGCGGTTATTATTGTTGTTGGGATGATTGTTGTAGTTGCTGTTGCTGTTGTTATTGTTGTTGTTGTTGGGCCTTTTGTTGTAGTTGCGATTGATGTTGCGATTGTTGGGATAATTGTTGCGATTATTGTTGTAATTGCTGTTGTTGCTGTATTGGTGATTCTTATCACCGTTTTCCTCCCACTTTCTTTTGACTTGCTTCACATTGGCCTCTTCAGCAGTCTGTTCTTTAATTCTTTCTTCAATCTGGTTCACTAGTTTGTGAGCCATTCTACATGCCTGTTGTATGGAGGCAGGCTCGTGTGAACTTATATCTTCTTGGATTCTTTCCAGTAATCCTTTCACAAACGCGTCGATCTTCTCTTCCTCATCTTCGAATGCTCCCGGACACAATAGGCATAATTCTGTGAATCGTCTTTCGTACGTGGTAATATCAAATCCTTGGGTTCGTAACCCTCTAAGTTCTGTCTTGAGCTTATTGACCTCGGTTCTGGGACGGTACTTCTCGTTCATCAAGTGCTTGAATGCTGACCACGGTAGTGCGTACGTATCGTCTTGTCCCACTTGCTCTAGATAGGTATTCCACCATGTTAACGCAGAACCTGTGAAGGTATGCGTAGCGTACTTCACTTTGTCCTCTTTAGTACACTTACTTATGGCAAACACCGATGCGACCTTCTCGGTCCACCGTTTCAATCCGATCGGTCCTTCGGTTCCATCAAATTCCAAAGGTTTGCAGGCAGTGAATTCTTTGTAGGTGCATCCTACACGATTTCCTGTACTGCTAGATCCAAGGTTATTGTTGGTATGTAGCGCAGCCTGTACTGCGGCTATGTTTGAAGCTAGAAAAGTACGGAATTCCTCTTCATTCATATTCACGATGTGTCGAGTAGTCGGTGCCATTTCCTTCAAATAGTCAAATGGAACAAGTTAATCATACAGAATATTAAGAGTAGTTAATAGTATTTCGTAGCATAATATGAACTCATTTATAAAAGTTTTTTCTTCATATTAGCGTTTTATAAGTTTAAATTCGGGTAGTTACTACCCGTTAAGTTCATACTTAGTAGCTAATATACAATTCAACTACTACAATTCTATATGAAAAACTGATTATAATAATATTTCGCGTTCAAACTTTTATACAATATTTTACAAACTTACAATACCGCTTATTTTACATAAAGCATGAAATATAGCACACAATAACTTTGATACAAGATAGTTGTGAAGATAATTCTAGCTAGTACACAAGTCGTTCAGCAAAGGCAATAAAGACACGTAATTCATACGTCCAGAAACAAGTCATGCATTCTGGTTTTACTAGGACTACTTCCCATCCTTGGTCTTGTGGAACATAACCGTTATGGCCGTTGATAAGACAGCGTGTTGTAACGTCGTCAAAGGGACGAGGGTTGCGTAATGTCTAACAGTCCCGTAACAATCTAAAAACCTCATTTCTTACCCCAATTACCGACTCCGTCACTTGTGGAAATGTTTTGTTTAATAGTTGTAGCCCGATGTTCTTGTTCTCACTTTGGTGAGAAGTGAACATTACTAATCCGTAAGCATAACATGCTTCTTTATGTTGCATGTTAGCCGCTTTTTCTAAATCACGAAGTCCAATATTCGGATATATTGAGTCAAAATAATTTCTTAACCCGTTGCGTAAAATAGCATTTGGGTTCCCCGCAATATATGCATCAAAGTAAACACATCGTAACTTATGGGTTTCCCAATGTGATATCCCCCATCTTTCAAACGAAAGTCTCTTATAAACCAAGACATTCTTGGAACGTTCTTCGAATGTCTTACAAACTGATCTCGCCTTAAATAGTTGTGCCGAGGAATTCTGACCGACTCTAGACAAGATTTCATCAATCATGTCTCCAGGTAGGTCTCTTAAAATATTGGGTTGTCTATCCATTTTGTGTTTTTATACTGTAAAATAGACAAGAGTTAGATTCATAAAAAAAAAAAATTACTTATTAATACAAGCAATTTTTACATATATCATAAAGCATAAGCACACTATATTACATATATTACACCACATGAATACAACTATCTTATTCCGACTCGCTTGTTTCTTCTTCTTTGGTTTTGGTTCGTTTTGCCAAGTTTCTAGGGATATATGATGTTCCCCTAATACGAGCCGTCGTTATCCACATTGGTTTAGAAAAACCTGGTGGTTTAGAGGTTCCCGGGTCATTGTTACAACTTAAGGACTTCGGGGGTTGACGATACATATAAAGTTCATCGGGGTTGGAATTAGATTTCTCTATTTTTATGCCCTTTCCCTTATTATTTTCTTTTGCCTTTTTAAATTCAGTTGGGGTAATTTCTATAACATCATCGGAATTCTCGTCGGAATCCGATTCATCGGAGAATTGGTAATCCTCCCAATATTTTGCTTCCTTGGCGGAAACACCATTGACCATAATTAACCTTGGTCGGTTGGTTGAGGATTTTCTTTTACTTAACCGTTTTATTATTTCCCCCACCGGTTCTATTTCTTCATCCGGTTCCGATTCTTCTTCCGGTTCCGACTCTTCTTCCGGTTCCTCTTCGGGAACTTGTGAATCAGTCCACGAATCATTCCAATTTACATTTGACTCTTCATTATTATTAGGTGAGTCAATGGGACTTGTTCTAGAGGTAGACATCTATCACATAATATCAAACGCGTTAAGAGATTAATATATCACATAATATTCACATGTTAAAAATATATAGTTTCCAACAAAATTTATTAAGCAATCATTTTTCAAGTAAACACGGTCGAAGTCCAGACTCACTAATGCATCCTAACAAACTCGATAAGACACACTAATGCAAAATTCTGATTCTCTAAGACCAACGCTCGGATACCAACTGAAATGTCCCGTTCTTATTGATTAAAAACGTTCCATATTAATTGATTTCGTTGCGAGGTTTTGACCTCTATATGAGACGTTTTTCAAAGACTGCATTCATTTTAAAACAAACCATAACCTTTATTTCATCAATAAAAGGTTTAAAAAGCTTTACGTAGATTATCAAATAATGATAATCTAAAATATCCTGTTTACACACGGCCATTACATAATGGTTTACAATACAAATATGTTACAACAAAATAAGTTTCTTGAATGCAGTTTTTACACAATATCATACAAGCATGGACTCCAAATCTCGTCCTTATTTAAGTATGCGACAGCGGAAGCTCTTAATAATCACCTGAGAATAAACATGCTTAAAACGTCAACAAAAATGTTGGTGAGTTATAGGTTTAACCTATATATATCAAATCATAATAATAGACCACAAGATTTCATATTTCAATACACATCCCATACATAGAGATAAATATCATTCATATGGTGAACACCTGGTAACCGACATTAACAAGATGCATATATAAGAATATCCCCATCATTCCGGGACACCCTTCGGATATGATATAAATTTCGAAGTACTAAAGCATCCGGTACTTTGGATGGGGTTTGTTAGGCCCAATAGATCTATCTTTAGGATTCGCGTCAATTAGGGTGTCTGTTCCCTAATTCTTAGATTACCAGACTTAATAAAAAAGGGCATATTCGATTTCGATAATTCAACCACAGAATGTAGTTTCACGTACTTGTGTCTATTTTGTAAATCATTTATAAAACCTGCATGTATTCTCATCCCAAAAATATTAGATTTTAAAAGTGGGACTATAACTCACTTTCACAGATTTTTACTTCGTCGGGAAGTAAGACTTGGCCACTGGTTGATTCACGAACCTATAACAATATATACATATATATCAAAGTATGTTCAAAATATATTTACAACACTTTTAATATATTTTGATGTTTTAAGTTTCTTAAGTCAGCTGTCCTCGTTAGTAACCTACAACTAGTTGTCCACAGTTAGATGTACAGAAATAAATCGATAAATATTATCTTGAATCAATCCACGACCCAGTGTATACGTATCTCAGTATTGATCACAACTCAAACTATATATATTTTGGAATCAACCTCAACCCTGTATAGCTAACTCCAACATTCACATATAGAGTGTCTATGGTTGTTTCAAAATATATATAGATGTGTCGACATGATAGGTCGAAACATTGTATACGTGTCTATGGTATCTCAAGATTACATAATATAAAATACAAGTTGATCAAGTTATGGTTGGAATAGATTTGTTACCAATTTTCACGTAGCTAAAATGAGAAAAATTATCCAATCTTGTTTTACCCATAACTTCTTCATTTTAAATCCGTTTTGAGTGAATCAAATTGCTATGGTTTCATATTGAACTCTATTTTATGAATCTAAACAGAAAAAGTATAGGTTTATAGTCGGAAAAATAAGTTACAAGTCGTTTTTGTAAAGGTAGTCATTTCAGTCGAAAGAACGACGTCTAGATGACCATTTTAGAAAACATACTTCCACTTTGAGTTTAACCATAATTTTTGGATATAGTTTCATGTTCATAATAAAAATCATTTTCTCAGAATAACAACTTTTAAATCAAAGTTTATCATAGTTTTAAATTAACTAACCCAAAACAGCCCGCGGTGTTACTACGACGGCGTAAATCCGGTTTTACGGTGTTTTTCGTGTTTCCAGGTTTTAAATCATTAAGTTAGCATATCATATAGATATAGAACATGTGTTTAGTTGATTTTAAAAGTCAAGTTAGAAGGATTAACTTTTGTTTGCGAACAAGTTTAGAATTAACTAAACTATGTTCTAGTGATTACAAGTTTAAACCTTCGAATAAGATAGCTTTATATGTATGAATCGAATGATATTATGAACATCAATACTACCTTAAGTTCCTTGGATAAACCTACTGGAAAAGAGAAAAATAGATCTAGCTTCAACGGATCCTTGGATGGCTCGAAGTTCTTGAAGCAGAATCATGACACGAAAACAAGTTCAAGTAAGATCATCACTTGAAATAAGATTGTTATAGTTATAGAAATTGAACCAAAGTTTGAATATGATTATTACCTTGTATTAGAATGATAACCTACTGTAAGAAACAAAGATTTCTTGAGGTTGGATGATCACCTTACAAGATTGGAAGTGAGCTAGCAAATTTGAAAGTATTCTTGATTTTATGTAACTAGAACTTGTAGAATTTATGAAGAACACTTAGAACTTGAAGATAGAACTTGAGAGAGATCAATTAGATGAAGAAAATTGAAGAATGAAAGTATTTGTAGGTGTTTTTGGTCGTTGGTGTATGGATTAGATATAAAGGATATGTAATTTTGTTTTCATGTAAATAAGTCATGAATGATTACTCATATTTTTGTAATTTTATGAGATATTTCATGCTAGTTGCCAAATGATGGTTCCCACATGTGTTAGGTGACTCACATGGGCTGCTAAGAGCTAATCATTGGAGTGTATATACCAATAATACATACATCTAAAAGCTGTGTATTGTACGAGTACGAATACGGGTGCATACGAGTAGAATTGTTGATGAAACTGAACGAGGATGTAATTGTAAGCATTTTTGTTAATTAGAAGTATTTTGATAAGTGTATTGAAGTCTTTTAAAAGTGTATAAATACATATTAAAACACTACATGTATATACATTTTAACTGAGTCGTTAAGTCATCGTTAGTCGTTACATGTAAGTGTTGTTTTTAAACCTTTAGGTTAACGGTCTTGTTAAATGTTGTTAACCCAATGTTTATAATATCAAATGAGATTTTAAATTATTATATTATCATGATATTATCATGTATGAATATCTCTTAATATGATATATATACATTAAATGTCTTTACAACGATAATCGTTACATATATGTCTCGTTTAAAAATCATTAAGTTAGTAGTCTTGTTTTTACATATGTAGTTTATTGTTAATATACTTAATGATATGTTTACTTATCATAGTATCATGTTAACTATATATATATCCATATATATATCATCATATAGTTTTTACAAGTTTTAACGTTCGTGAATCACCGGTCAACTTGGGTGGTCAATTGTCTATATGAAACATATTTCAATTAATCAAGTCTTAACAAGTTTGATTGCTTAACATGTTGGAAACATTTAATCATGTAAATATCAATCTCAATTAATATATATAAACATGAAAAAGTTTGGGTCACTAAAGTACCTACCCGTTAAATAAATTTCGTCCCGAAATTTTAAGCTGTTGAAGGTGTTGACGAATCTTCTGGAAATAGATGCGGGTATTTCTTCTTCATCTGATCTTCATGCTCCCAGGTGAACTCGGGTCCTCTACGAGCATTCCATCGAACCTTCACAATTGGTATCTTGTTTTGCTCAAGTCTTTTAACCTCACGATCCATTATTTCGACGGGTTCTTCGATGAATTGAAGTTTTTCGTTGATTTGGATTTCATCTAACGGAATAGTGAGATCTTCTTTAGCAAAATTCGAGATGTGGAAAGTGTTATGTACAGCTGCGAGTTGTTGAGGTAACTCAAGTCGGTAAGCTACTGGTCCGACACGATCAATAATCTTGAATGGTCCAATATACCTTGGATTTAATTTTCCTCGTTTACCAAATCGAACAACGCCTTTCCAAGGTGCAACTTTAAGCATGACCATCTCTCCAATTTCAAATTCTATATCTTTTCTTTTAATGTCAGCGTAGCTCTTTTGTCGACTTTGGGCGGTTTTCAACCGTTGTTGAATTTGGATGATCTTCTCGGTAGTTTCTTGTATAATCTCCGGACCCGTAATCTCTCTATCCCCCACTTCACTCCAACAAATCGGAGATCTGCACTTTCTACCATAAAGTGCTTCAAACGGTGCCATCTCAATGCTTGAATGGTAGCTGTTGTTGTAGGAAAATTCTGCTATCGGTAGATGTCGATCCCAACTGTTTCCGAAATCAATAACACATGCTCGTAGCATGTCTTCAAGCGTTTGTATCGTCCTTTCGCTCTGCCCATCAGTTTGTGGATGATAGGCAGTACTCATGTCTAGACGAGTTCCTAATGCTTGCTGTAATGTCTGCCAGAATCTTGAAATAAATCTGCCATCCCTATCAGAGATAATAGAGATTGGTATTTCATGTCTGGAGACGACTTCCTTCAAATACAGTCGTGCTAACTTCTCCATCTTGTCATCTTCTCTTATTGGCAGGAAGTGTGCTGATTTGGTGAGACGATCAACTATTACCCAAATAGTATCAAAACCACTTGCAGTCCTTGGCAATTTAGTAATGAAATCCATGGTAATGTTTTCCCATTTCTATTCCGGGATTTCGGGTTGTTGAAGTAGACCTGATGGTTTCTGATGCTCAGCTTTGACCTTAGAACACGTCAAACATTCTCCTACGTATTTAGAAACATCGGCTTTCATACCCGGCCACCAAAAATGTTTCTTGAGATCCTTGTACATCTTCCCCGTTCCAGGATGTATTGAGTATCTGGTTTTATGAGCTTCTCTAAGTACCATTTCTCTCATATCTCCAAATTTTGGTACCCAAATCCTTTCAGCCCTATACCGGGTTCCGTCTTCTCGAATATGAAGATGCTTCTCCGATCCTTTGGGTATTTCATCCTTTAAATTTCCCTCTTTTAAAACTCCTTGTTGCGCCTCCTTTATTTGAGTAGTAAGATTATTATGAATCATTATATTCATAGATTTTACTCGAATGGGTTCTCTGTCCTTCCTGCTCAAGGCATCGGCTACCACATTTGCCTTCCCCGGGTGGTAACGAATCTCAAAGTCATAATCATTCAACAATTCAATCCACCTACGCTGCCTCATATTCAGTTGTTTCTGATTAAATATGTGTTGAAGACTTTTATGGTCGGTATATATAATACTTTTGACCCCATATAAGTAGTGCCTCCAAGTCTTTAATGCAAAAACAACCGCGCCTAATTCCAAATCATGTGTCGTATAATTTTGTTCGTGAATCTTCAATTGTCTAGACGCATAAGCAATCACCTTCGTTCGTTGCATTAATACACAACCGAGACCTTGCTTTGATGCGTCACAATAAATCACAAAATCATCATTCCCTTCAGGCAATGACAATATAGGTGCCGTAGTTAGCTTTTTCTTCAATAACTGAAACGCTTTCTCTTGTTCATCATTCCATTCAAATTTCTTTCCTTTATGTGTTAATGCAGTCAAGGGTTTTGCTATTCTGGAAAAGTCTTGGATGAACCTTCTGTAGTAACCAGCTAGTCCTAAAAACTGGCGTATGTGTTTCGGAGTTTTCGGGGTTTCCCACTTTTCAACAGTTTCTATCTTTGCCGGATCCACCTTAATACCTTCTTTGTTCACTATGTGACCGAGGAATTGAACTTCTTCCAACCAAAATGCACACTTTGAAAACTTAGCGTACAATTCTTCCTTCCTCAATACTTCTAACACCTTTCTCAAATGTTCACCGTGTTCTTGGTCATTCTTTGAGTAAATAAGTATGTCATCAATGAAAACAATGACAAACTTGTCAAGGTATGGTCCACACACTCGGTTCATAAGGTCCATGAACACAGCTGGTGCATTAGTTAAACCAAATGGCATGACCATAAACTCGTAATGACCGTAACGTGTTCTGAAAGCAGTATTTGGAATATCATCTTCTTTCACCCGCATTTGATGATACCCGGAATGTAAGTCAATCTTTGAATAAACAGACGAGCCTTGTAGTTGATCAAATAAGTCGTCGATTCTCGGTAGTGGGTAGCGGTTCTTGATGGTAAGTTTGTTCAACTCTCGGTAGTCGATACACAACCTGAATGTACCATCTTTCTTCTTGACAAACAAAACAGGAGCTCCCCACGGTGATGTGCTTGGTCGAATGAAACCACGCTCTAAAAGTTCTTGTAATTGGCTTTGCAGTTCTTTCATCTCGCTGGGTGCGAGTCTGTAAGGAGCACGAGCTATTGGTGCAGCTCCTGGTACAAGATCTATTTGAAATTCAACGGATCGATGTGGGGGTAATCCCGGTAATTCTTTCGGAAATACATCGGGAAATTCTTTTGCAATGGGAACATCATTGATGCTCTTTTCTTCAGTTTGTACTTTCTCGACGTGTGCTAGAACAGCATAGCAACCTTTTCTTATTAGTTTTTGTGCCTTCAAATTACTAATAAGATGTAGCTTCGTGTTGCCCTTTTCTCCGTACACCATTAAGGGTTTTCCTTTTTCTCGTATAATGCGAATTGCATTTTTGTAACAAACGATCTCTGCTTTCACTTCTTTCAACCAGTCCATACCGATTATCACATCAAAACTCCCTAACTCTACTGGTATCAAGTCAATCTTAAATGTTTCGCTAACCAGTTTAATTTCTCGATTCCGACATATATTATCTGCTGAAATTAATTTACCATTTGCTAATTCGAGTAAAAATTTACTATCCAAAGGCGTCAATGGACAACTTAATTTAGCACAAAAATCTCTACTCATATAGCTTCTATCCGCACTCAAATCAAATAAAATGTAAGCAGATTTATTGTCAATAAGAAACGTACCCGTAACAAGCTCCAGGTCTTCCTGTGCCTCTGCCGCATTAATATTAAAAACTCTTCCGCGGCCTTGTCCATTCGTGTTCTCCTGGTTCAGGCAATTTCTAATAATGTGGCCCGGTTTTCCACATTTATAACAAACTACATTGGCATAACTTGCTCCGACACTACTTGCTCCGCCATTACTCATTCCGACACCATTTGTTCCTTTCGTTCTATTAACCCCTGGTCTGTAGACCTCACACTTCACCGCGCTATGACCATTTCTTTTACACTTGTTGCAAAATTTGGTGCAGAACCCCGAGTGATACTTTTCACACCTTTGGCATAGCTGCTTCTGATTGTTGTTGCTGTTGCGGTTATTATTGTTGTTGGGATGATTGTTGTAGTTGCTGTTGCTGTTGTTATTGTTGTTGTTGTTGGGCCGTTTGTTGTAGTTGCGATTGATGTTGCGATTGTTGGGATAATTGTTGCGATTATTGTTGTAATTGCTGTTGTTGCTGTATTGGTGATTCTTATCACCGTTTTCCTCCCACTTTCTTTTGACTTGCTTCACATTGGCCTCTTCAGCAGTCTGTTCTTTAATTCTTTCTTCAATCTGGTTCACTAGTTTGTGAGCCATTCTACATGCCTGTTGTATGGAGGCAGGCTCGTGTGAACTTATATCTTCTTGGATTCTTTCCAGTAATCCTTTCACAAACGCGTCGATCTTCTCTTCCTCATCTTCGAATGCTCCCGGACACAATAGGCACAATTCTGTGAATCGTCTTTCGTACGTGGTAATATCAAATCCTTGGGTTCGTAACCCTCTAAGTTCTGTCTTGAGCTTATTGACCTCGGTTCTGGGACGGTACTTCTCGTTCATCAAGTGCTTGAATGCTGACCACGGTAGTGCGTACGCATCGTCTTGTCCCACTTGCTCTAGATAGGTATTCCACCATGTTAACGCAGAACCTGTGAAGGTATGCGTAGCGTACTTCACTTTGTCCTCTTCAGTACACTTACTTATGGCAAACACCGATGCGACCTTCTCGGTCCACCGTTTCAATCCGATCGGTCCTTCGGTTCCATCAAATTCCAAAGGTTTGCAGGCAGTGAATTCTTTGTAGGTGCATCCTACACGATTTCCTGTACTGCTAGATCCAAGGTTATTGTTGGTATGTAGCGCAGCCTGTACTGCGGCTATGTTTGAAGCTAGAAAAGTACGGAATTCCTCTTCATTCATATTCACGGTGTGTCGAGTAGTCGGTGTCATTTCCTTCAAATAGTCAAATGGAACAAGTTAATCATACAGAATATTAAGAGTAGTTAATAGTATTTCGTAGCATAATATGAACTCATTTATAAAAGCTTTTTCTTCATATTAGCGTTTTATAAGTTTAAATTCGGGTAGTACCTACCCGTTAAGTTCATACTTAGTAGCTAATATACAATTCAACTACTACAATTCTATATGAAAAACTGATTATAATAATATTTCGCATTCAAACTTTTATACAATATTTTACAAACTTACAATACCGCTTATTTTACATAAAGCATGAAATATAGCACACAATAACTTTGATACAAGATAGTTGTGAAGATAATTCTAGCTAGTACACAAGTCGTTCAGCAAAGGCAATAAAGACACGTAATTCATACGTCCAGAAACAAGTCATGCATTCTGGTTTTACTAGGACTACTTCCCATCCTTGGTCTTGTGGAACATAACCGTTATGGCCGTTGATAAGACAGCGTGTTGTAACGTTGTCAAAGGGACGAGGGTTACGTAATGTCTAACATTCCCGTAACAATCTAAAAACCTCATTTCTTACCCCAATTACCGACTCCGTCACTTGTGGAAACGTTTTGTTTAATAGTTGTAGCCCGATGTTCTTGTTCTCACTTTGGTGAGAAGCGAACATTACTAATCCGTAAGCATAACATGCTTCTTTATGTTGCATGTTAGCCGCTTTTTCTAAATCACGAAGTCCAATATTCGGATATATTGAGTCAAAATAATTTGTTGCGTAAAATAGCATTTGGGTTCCCCGCAATATATGCGTCAAAGTAAACACATCGTAACTATGGGTTTCCCAATGTGATATCCCCCATCTTTCAAACGAAAGTCTCTTATAAACCAAGACATTCTTGGAACGTTCTTCGAATGTCTTACAAACTGATCTTGCCTTAAATAGTTGTGCCGAGGAATTCTGACCGACTCTAGACAAGATTTCATCAATCATGTCTCCAGGTAGGTCTCTTAAAATATTGGGTTGTCTATCCATTTTGTGTTTTTATACTGTAAAATAGACAAGAGTTAGATTCATAAAAAAAAATTACTTATTAATACAAGCAATTTTTACATATATCATAAAGCATAAGCACACTATATTACATATATTACACCACATGAATACAACTATCTTATTCCGACTCGCTTGTTTCTTCTTCTTTGGTTTTGGTTCGTTTTGCCAAGTTTCTAGGGATATATGATGTTCCCCTAATACGAGCCGTCGTTATCCACATTGGTTTAGAAAAACCTGGTGGTTTAGAGGTTCCCGGGTCATTGTTACAACTTAAGGACTTCGGGGGTTGACGATACATATAAAGTTCATCGGGGTTGGAATTAGATTTCTCTATTTTTATGCCCTTTCTCTTATTATTTTCTTTTGCCTTTTTAAATTCAGTTGGGGTAATTTCTATAACATCATCGGAATTCTCGTCGGAATCCGATTCATCGGAGAATTGGTAATCCTCCTAATATTTTGCTTCCTTGGCGGAAACACCATTGACCATAATTAACCTTGGTCGGTTGGTTGAGGATTTTCTTTTACTTAACCGTTTTATTATTTCCCCCACCGGTTCTATTTCTTCATCCGGTTCCGATTCTTCTTCCGGTTCCGATTCTTCTTCCGGTTCCGACTCTTCTTCCGGTTCCTCTTCGGGAACTTGTGAATCAGTCCACGAATCATTCCAATTTACATTTGACTCTTCATTATTATTAGGTGAGTCAATGGGACTTGTTCTAGAGGTAGACATCTATTACATAATATCAAACGCGTTAAGAGATTAATATATCACATAATATTCACATGTTAAAAATATATAGTTTCCAACAAAATTTGTTAAGCAATCATTTTTCAAGTAAACACGGTCGAAGTCCAGACTCACTAATGCATCCTAACAAACTCGATAAGACACACTAATGCAAAATTCTGGTTCTCTAAGACCAACGCTCGGATACCAACTGAAATGTCCCGTTCTTATTGATTAAAAACGTTCCATATTAATTGATTTCGTTGCGAGGTTTTGACCTCTATATGAGACGTTTTTCAAAGACTGCATTCATTTTAAAACAAACCATAACCTTTATTTCATCAATAAAAGGTTTAAAAAGCTTTACGTAGATTATCAAATAATGATAATCTAAAATATCCTGTTTACACACGACCATTACATAATGGTTTACAATACAAATATGTTACAACAAAATAAGTTTCTTGAATGCAGTTTTTACACAATATCATACAAGCATGGACTCCAAATCTCGTCCTTATTTAAGTATGCGACAGCGGAAGCTCTTAATAATCACCTGAGAATAAACATGCTTAAAACGTCAACAAAAATGTTGGTGAGTTATAGGTTTAACCTATATATATCAAATCATAATAATAGACCACAAGATTTCATATTTCAATACACATCCCATACATAGAGATAAATATCATTCATATGGTGAACACCTGGTAACCGACATTAACAAGATACATATATAAGAATATCCCCATCATTCCGGGACACCCTTCGGATATGATATAAATTTTGAAGTACTAAAGCATCCGGTACTTTGGATGGGGTTTGTTAGGCCCAATAGATCTATCTTTAGGATTCGCGTCAATTAGGGTGTCTGTTCCCTAATTCTTAGATTACCAGACTTAATAAAAAAGGGCATATTCGATTTCGATAATTCAACCATAGAATGTAGTTTCACGTACTTGTGTCTATTTTGTAAATCATTTATAAAACCTGCATGTATTCTCATCCCAAAAATATTAGATTTTAAAAGTGGGACTATAACTCACTTTCACAGATTTTTACTTCGTCGGGAAGTAAGACTTGGCCACTGGTTGATTCACGAACCTATAACAATATATACATATATATCAAAGTATGTTCAAAATATATTTACAACACTTTTAATATATTTTGATGTTTTAAGTTTCTTAAGTCAGCTGTCCTCGTTAGTAACCTACAACTAGTTGTCCACAGTTAGATGTACAGAAATAAATCGATAAATATTATCTTGAATCAATCCACGACCCAGTGTATACGTATCTCAGTATTGATCACAACTCAAACTATATATATTTTGGAATCAACCTCAACCCTGTATAGGTAACTCCAACATTCACATATAGAGTGTCTATGGTTGTTCCGAAATATATATAGATGTGTCGACATGATAGGTCGAAACATTGTATACGTGTCTATGGTATCTCAAGATTACATAATATAAAATACAAGTTGATCAAGTTATGGTTGGAATAGATTTGTTACCAATTTTCACGTAGCTAAAATGAGAAAAATTATCCAATCTTGTTTTACCCATAACTTCTTCATTTTAAATCCGTTTTGAGTGAATCAAATTGCTATGGTTTCATATTGAACTCTATTTTATGAATCTAAACAGAAAAAGTATAGGTTTATAGTCAGAAAAATAAGTTACAAGTCGTTTTTGTAAAGGTAGTCATTTCAGTCGAAAGAACGACGTCTAGATGACCATTTTAGAAAACATACTTCCACTTTGAGTTTAACCATAATTTTTGGATATAGTTTCATGTTCATAATAAAAATCATTTTCTCAGAATAACAGCTTTTAAATCAAATTTTATCATAGTTTTTAATTAACTAACCCAAAACAGCCCGCGGTGTTACTACGACGGCGTAAATCCGGTTTTACGGTGTTTTTCGTGTTTCCAGGTTTTAAATCATTAAGTTAGCATATCATATAGATATAGAACATGTGTTTAGTTGATTTTAAAAGTCAATTTAGAAGGATTAACTTTTGTTTGCGAACAAGTTTAGAATTAACTAAACTATGTTCTAGTGATTACAAGTTTAAACCTTCGAATAAGATAGCTTTATATGTATGAATCGAATGATATTATGAACATCAATACTACCTTAAGTTCCTTGGATAAACCTACTGGAAAAGAGAAAAATGAATCTAGCTTCAACGGATCCTTGGATGGCTCGAAGTTCTTGAAGCAGAATCATGACACGAAAACAAGTTCAAGTAAGATCATCACTTGAAATAAGATTGTTATAGTTATAGAAATTTAACCAAAGTTTGAATATGATTATTACCTTGTATTAGAATGATAACCTACTGTAAGAAACAAAGATTTCTTGAGGTTGGATGATCACCTTACAAGATTGGAAGTGAGCTAGCAAACTTGAAAGTATTCTTGATTTTATGTAACTAGAACTTGTAGAATTTATGAAGGACACTTAGAACTTGAAGATAGAACTTGAGAGAGATCAATTAGATGAAGAAAATTGAAGAATGAAAGTGTTTGTAGGTGTTTTTGGTCGTTGGTGTATGGATTAGATATAAAGGATATGTAATTTTGTTTTCATGTAAATAAGTCATGAATGATTACTCATATTTTTGTAATTTTATGAGATATTTCATGCTAGTTGCCAAATGATGGTTCCCACATGTGTTAGGTGACTCACATGGGCTGCTAAGAGCTGATCATTGGAGTGTATATACCAATAGTACATACATCTAAAAGCTGTGTATTGTACGAGTACGAATACGGGTGCATACGAGTAGAATTGTTGATGAAACTGAACGAGGATGTAATTGTAAGCATTTTTGTTAATTAGAAGTATTTTGATAAGTGTATTGAAGTCTTTCAAAAGTGTATAAATACATATTAAAACACTACATGTATATACATTTTAACTGAGTCGTTAAGTCATCGTTAGTCGTTACATGTAAGTGTTGTTTTTAAACCTTTAGGTTAACGGTCTTGTTAAATGTTGTTAACCCAATGTTTATAATATCAAATGAGATTTTAAATTATTATATTATCATGATATTATCATGTATGAATATCTCTTAATATGATATATATACATTAAATGTCTTTACAACGATAATCGTTACATATATGTCTCGTTTAAAAATCATTAAGTTAGTAGTCTTGTTTTTACATATGTAGTTCATTGTTAATATACTTAATGATATGTTTACTTATCATAGTATCATGTTAACTATATATATATCCATATATATGTCATCATATAGTTTTTACAAGTTTTAACGTTCGTGAATCACCGGTCAACTTGGGTGGTCAATTGTCTATATGAAACATATTTCAATTAATCAAGTATTAACAAGTTTGATTGCTTAACATGTTGGAAACATTTAATCATGTAAATATCAATCTCAATTAATATATATAAACATGAAAAAGTTCGGGTCACTACAGTAATTTACCAAATCAAATCGTGATATTACGCTTAGAACATTAGGTTCATTCGAAACTTCATACCTACAAATTCTGGACCATTACTTGCTTAACTTAGAGTCGAGAGCAGAATAAAAAGGTAAAGAGCTTCGACATATAAGGGAAAATACAAAGCCTGATAATAACACGAAAATTACAAATCGTGTATATCAATGCGTATAGCAACATAAAGACACGGGAGAATTAAAAACACTATAACCCCAAGAGCATAGTAGAAGTAAACAGATTCCTCTGGTGGTAAAAGAAAAAGAAGCATGACTGCATATATGGTCAATATAATAACAAATATCAATACGGGATTGAGCATATTAACAAATCTTTTGGAAGTATGAATCTAGAAAGAAAGTATAGAAGTGGTGAAGATAATGAAACGGAAGAAGCTAATTTATAGCAAAATTTTCAAACACAGCAATCGAGGCAATTCATCACATTTAATCAAAGAAATCCCAAAATTCCGTAAATACCGGATAATCAAATCTTATAGATTACGAAGATTTCCTTTAATCCCTTGAATTCCGGAAATCAATCGTGACTACGTCAAAAGTTAAGGCGAACATTTAATTTACTCATTCACTCTTTTACGATAGCTTCGTTTATACTCTTTCTATAATCGAATCGTTCTATCCATATTATTCAATAGTGATAAAACTTTATTCTTCAACTTATATTCATCATTACAATATTCTTGTTGTAAACAATGATGATCTCTATCAAACTTCATGACTATAATTTTCATGAACTACTCTCTGTTTTGTCTACCCTAACATTGTGGCATAAACGCTCAAGGTTTAAATGAGCTCGATATTATTCATAACACATTTTATATATCCAATTTACTGAAATGACTTGTATAACATCATCATTTTGAATGATCTCTGCATTAATAATAAAATGCACTTCGTAGAAAAACTTGTAGAAATTATGGTATGTATGATTTTAATTCTTGAAACAGAACAATATTCTATCCGTTGGAATTCACGCAAGGCCCCGAGCATACCTGGGAACGTGAAAACCAAATAAAACGTAAATATCCTCGTCTATGTACGAACAACACCGATTAATGGCAACAACTAAATTTCGGGACGAAATTTCTTTTAACGGGTAGGTACTATAACAACCCTCATATTTCCATACCTGAATTGACTAATTTGACTATAGGGTTGTTATCCATACGTAATATATAATTAAATTCGACGTTGATCAAATATTTATTTTTAGTTGACACGTTCTGTTAACTAAAGTTTACACTAATTATATAAAATAACTTTAGTTAATATTAATGCGTATTATATTTAAAACTATATGTAACATAATTATTAATTAAATGATAAGTTATTTTAATCATTATATATATTTTTAGCTTATAAAAAAATAAAAATAAAAAGAAATAAGATTTTTTTTAATAAATTAAATAATGAGCCCATGAATTTTGACTAAATATTTTCAAAAACAAAAACTTATTAAAAACATTTTTAACATGTTTTTATTATTTTGTCAAAATTGACACCTTTATTTTATTATTATTTTTTCTTTTCACCAACCATTTTTTACCTATAAATACATGGCTCCTCATTCATTTTTTCTTGCCAAACACAAAAACTTAAGTTATTCTCTCAAAACCTTGAAGAAAATTTTAGGTACTTTCTATTTTTATTAAATTTTTTTTCAATATTGTCATTTATATTTATTGTATATTCTTTGTAAAATTCAAAATTAATTATGTTTATATGTTATAATTAGTATTATAAGTGTTATGATGCATAAAAATAATTTTGATAATTTATGAAATATTATTTATAATTAAATACGAATTATGTAGTGTTTAAACGTAAAAATAATGTAAAATTCGTAATAAATACTTTTAACCAAAAATAAAATATATATAATTTTTTTCTGAGTTTTTAAAACTTATATAGATCTGAAAAAATTATAAAAATAATTACTTGGGTCGAATTGGTATTTATTATATAATTAAACTCTATTATTATGTAATTCGAAGGTAAATTTAGAATAAATATAAAATAATAAAAAAATATTTTTTAAATATTTTCATACAGGTTATTAGACTGATAGAAACTTATAAAAATTATAAAAATAATTATTTGGGTTTATTTAGTAATTATGTAGAATTAAAATTGTTTTGTGAATACATTAAGGGTAAAAACAAAAATAAATACAAAAATATAATAAAAACATTTTCTTAAATTTTTCTACTAATCTATATGATTAACTACGACTATAAAAATTATGTATGTAATTTTTAGATATTTAATTTATTATTTAGACATTTTTGAATAATGTTCGATTAATAAAACACTATTATTTTTGAAGTAATTTAGGCATTTATTTAAAGGTAATTATATTTAATATATATAAGACATACTAAGGTATAATAACTAAATATTAAATAAAACTTAGGTTATATTATCACATATATAATTATTAAGTACATTAATAATTCGTTGTGCGTATACACCTAAAGTGAAGGTTAATCAAAGATAATGTATAATTCATGTGAACTTCATCGCTACTCACGGTCGTAAGTGAATGATGTCTAGGTTGCCATTTATGGGTAAGCTTGTGGATCTCGAATGCCATGACTTAAATTCTGGTCAAGAATCCTGGGCCCCCGGTTACATCTGGTCATTCCTGACTTATTTGATAGCAACGAAGTTTGAGTAAAGTTATACAACGTCTTGCTAAAGATTAACCCGAACTTTCTAAAATTGGAAAATTACTATAAGTGGAAACTTTCCATAAATAGTAACCTTCTGAAAATGGAAATTCTTTAGTGAACCATTACTATCAATATAGTACTATATACTATTGTCTGTTAGGTAATGTTTGATCATACGTTCTATCTCTAGGTTGAGATCTCGGTCACGTCCTTCCGTTCAATTCTTTCGTGTGCTACTAAGGTGAACTTCATAGAACCACTTTTTACTGTTTTATAACTTTTGGGGTGAGACACATGCTTGCTTTATAACTGTTTTACGCTTAGACACAAGTACTAAATTGTTAACTATCCTGTCATGCTTTGATTCATGCTAAATCCCTACCGTAATATCGTTAATTGCTACATTTAAATGCAAACTTAATTATTGTGAGTAGGCCTATTGAGAGTAACGTCTCTAACCATTCGACCGTTGGTCTTTGGTTACATAATAATGATTCCACGACACTGACAGTACAAGGTGTCATAGGGTAAACTTGTTTAGTAGCGATATTACAAAATGCAGCAACACATTTAGATTGATATTTCTATATCAATCAACTTTAAACTAAATCTTGTGGTCTAAAACTTTGGATATTATTTATAAACTTATGAATTTCACTCAACCTTTTTGGTTGACACTTTAAGCGTGTTTTGTCTCAGGTGATGATTGAGCTAGCTGCTACTTGCTACTAGATGATTGATGTATGCTTTGCTGCTTGCATGGACTCCATCATTCATATTTATCATTTTGTTTAAGACATTTTCCATTTACTGTACTCTTATGATGTAAAACTTTGAATAATGCTTCCGCTGTTTATTTAATAAATAAAACGTCTCATTTAGAGTCGTTCTCGCTTATACAACTGTGTTATGATATGATTGGTCACAATTACCCCTGGTCCATTTTGGGGGTGTGACAACGGAGAACATGAACTAACAAGCGTTTTAAATCAGACAAACCCTACCCATTCCTTGACGGCGATGCGAAGCGCCAGAGAAAGTTAGAAAAAGAAGATGAGAGATGATGATGATAAAAAGTCGAATCAAAGATAAAAAGTATGAATTAAAGATAAAAAAAGATAAAAATCTGAATTAAAAAGTTGAGGGACTCGGATTGCAATTTTGTGTATAAATGAAGGACCAACGAAGCAAAAAAGTCAAAGAAAAGAGTAAAAAGACAATTTTACCCTCACATGCATGACACATGTCAAAGGTTAACGGCCAATTTAGACGGAAGTTAGACGGAGGGACTCGGATTGCAAAATTTTGCAATTTTAAGGACTCGAAAATCCAAAAAAAACTTAAGGGACTCGGATTGCAATTTCATGTATAATTGAAGGACCAACGGAGCAAAAAAGTCTTTACTATTACATATACATTTTCCGTTAGATTTACATTTTGCCTTAAACCTTTTAATGAAAAAACTATGTTATATTGCAATATAAAACATGTATATCTAACAAAATGAAAATACACACACACACACACGCGCGCGCGCGCGCACACACACACACACACACATAGATATATATATATATATATATATATATATATATATATATATATATATATATATATATATATATATATATATATATATATATATATATATATATATATATATATAGGGGTAGGATCAATGGGGAAGTAACCAATCGGGGGGAAGCGGGGGGAAGCAATTTTTTTTTATTTTTTTTTGAAAATTTTTTTCCGGCATCAAGATCACACGAAAATATGAACATTTAGAAGAGACACTTCGTGATGAATGTTAATATTTAGACGGGAAAACGATCGACAAAAATAACATTCAAGATAATATTGTTCGTGAAGAATATGAAAGATTTTTTTTCATGTTTTGTGAAGTAAAATTTAGTCCGATTTAGAGTTTAGGGTTTAGGGCTTAGGGTTTAGGGTTTGGTAAACTCTAAACCGTTCGTGTTAAAAACTCAATCTAAATCCTAAATCTAAACCCTAAACCTTATAAACCCTAATATCTAAACCCCAATAGCTAAAACCTAAACATACGCTCGAAAAACACGATAATTATTATATATTACTTCTTCGAGCATTTTCCCGCCAAAATAAAAGCATTTATCACAAAGTGTCTCTACTAAATGTTCATATTTTCATCCCATCTATAATGTTCGTGAACAAAGTTTTTTCAAAAAACGAAAAAAAAAAAAGTTTTTGCTTCCCCCCGTTTCCCCCCGATTGGTTACTTCCCTCTTGATCCTACCACTATATATATATATATATATATATATTTATTTATTTTTCATAATATATGTTTAATAGTAAATTCAGCTTTTTGAGTTCTATTTTCGACAAAGATTACATATTCTTTTGGATGGATTTTTAATTAGGTCATGTTATATTCCTTTCTGATATACTAGGTTTTTATTTTCTTCGCGTATTAGAAAATATTATAACATTTTTAATATCCAATGGATATCCATTAACCCGCTTAATCTACTGGATATGGATATGGATGGATGAACTGAAATGATATGGATATCGATGAATAAAAATTTAATGAATATGGATACGGCTTCATCCGATCGATATCCGATCCATTGTCATCCTTATGCATGGGTTCACGATGTCCGAAGTTTACCTGCTATGGGGGAGGCAATGTGCTCGTTCATAGGAGAGCTCCTTGTTAAAAAAAAAATTAGTATATATATATATATATATATATATATATATATATATATATATATATATATATATATATATATATATATATATATATATATATAAGCTACAATGTAGTAGTGTGGTACTGTTCTATATTTATATAATATATAGTAATTAATATTTAGTACTTATTTTAATAGAACTACTTGAACGAAAATAGAAATATATTATTGGTGAATGAGAATAATAAATAGGGACCCGAAGAGTATGGGCAGGGCTGATCCTGTAATTTTGGATGGCTTGTGCAAGTCGAAAAAAAGATGCCTCCTATAAATAAAAAACAATATATTTAGAAGTTTGAAACCTAGTGAAGCTAAGTAGTACATCCCCACCTCAATGACTAATTATAAATATATCATTTAAACATATTCTTACTGTTCACCATTTTTATTAAATGATTATATTATATCTTTGTGCAATTTTCGAAGTAGAAAACATCAACTATTATCTCATAATAAACATCTGATAAAAACTTATTCTCAAATCTCAATACTCAAAATTGTTTTTTTTTTTTTTTCTTAACTCATTATACTTCGTAAATAATACTTCAATGACTTTAATTTGAGAAACCTCTTTATGTAGATGTCACTATTACAGGTCCGGTTAATATGTTTCTAAATTATTACTAACTTCATTAGTATTTTCAACATGAGTTTCATAATTATCATTATCGTGAATTTTATATTCAACATTATAATTTTCTTGATATTTTTTCGTAGAATTATAATAACGTTCATTATTTTCTTCAATATTACTATTATTATTTTCATTTTTAACAATATACTTTTTTTATTAATTAATTAAATGATTCGCTACGGAGTAATTTTAAATATAAATATATAAATATTAAATTAAATAAATATTATAAATGGAATTTGGTGGGTGGTTGTCATTTGTGAGGATAAGGGGCACATTAACCCCACCATTAACCCCATCGTTATACATTTCACTCTCACAACTTTTTTATATTATATCAACTTCAACGTGGACTTGTTTATTTCGTTATTTGGGTTTTAGTCCATGATTTTTGACGGTTTAGTGAATGGTTCTTATTATACATGTCCCCATTCAAGCCTTTTGATAAATACAAAGTCTTATTATGATATTACTAAGCTCAAAACCAATTGTGCGATCCTAAATATAGGATATGTTTGGCAAAAATTAGCTGATAACTGTTAGATTTTAGCTTGTAGATGGTAGCTTTTAGCTGATAATTTTTAGTTTTTTAAATATATTTTGGTATTTGTCAGAGGAGCTGAATCTGTTAAATATATAATAAAATAACAAAAAATTAAAAGTTAAACGTTACTTCTAGTAGCTTTTAACTTTTATCTGTCTAAAAGCTTTAAGCTCGTTTAACCAAACGTAACTTTTTATTAAATATGACATTTTTTATAAAAACTAAAAATTTCTAAAAGCTTTGCGCCAAATATAGACATAGTAGATTTAATCTTGATGTTAAAGATACACGCATAGTATCATAATTATGTTACGTATGTGACGCATAAATTAATCTGCACAATTGATAAATCGTATTTGACGTTTTTATTTGTTTACTCCGTACATGTTTAAAATGAAATGTTGTTACTTTTAATAGTTAAAAACTTAAAATGTTACTTACGTGATTTCGTGATTAATCTAAGCAGTAAACTCAAATCTAATTATATTTGAAGAGTATTTTAATGGTTGTTTATATAATTACGTGATTTCCGATTGGGCTGCCAAAACCGTATCTTTCGGAGGTCGGCTCACCCTCATTAAATCCATACTAAGTAGTATACCGCTCTACTACTTCTCTCTCTTCCATGCACCTACCTCCATCCTTAATCTCCTTGAGGCCAAAAGACGCAAATTCTTTTGGGGTGGGACATCCTCTGAAAACAAAATTAATTGGGTAAAATGGGATCAAATTCTACTTCCTTACGAAAACGGTGGGTTAAACGTGGGTTCCCTATTTAGCAAAAATATCTCACTACTATGCAAATGGTGGTGGCGTTTTAAAAACGAGGAAAATGCGCTTTGGGTTAAAATTATCACAAGTATATACGGGAAGGAGGGGGGGGGTTGGAATTTGACGTTTCTTGCAGGAATATTTCAGGTCGCACAGTTTGGAAAGAAATCATCAAAGCTGGCAAGGTTGCGAACAAATGCGGGACTTCCTTCTCTACTGCCATCACAAAATGCCTCGGAAATGGTGACTCTATTAAATTTTGGAATGACATTTGGTTTGGGTCGGAACGTTTCAGCACACTTTTCCACAGGTTATACATGCTCGAGTCCAATAAAGAAGCAACAGTCGCTGAAAGAATCACGCAAAATAATGGACTTTCACTCGGTAATTGGTGCTGGTCACGATCTCCATACGGCCGTGTTCTCAATGAATTAACTGAACTAAACAATATAATTTCCTCCGTGACATTGTCCGAAAAACCCGACTCTTGGAAATGTTCTCTCGACCCTTCAGGCACTTACACCACCAAATCTATGGCACACTTGATAAACTCCCTTAAGCTTGGTGGTAATACCCTCAACATGACGATTCCCCGCAACAATCTACTACCGCAAAAAGTCTTCATTTTCATATGGCGAGCATTTCAAAAAAAGATACCTACTAGATTCGAATTAGACAAACGTGGTATTGATCTCGACTCCATCCTTTGCCCTTTATGCGAATCGGACATAGAAACCATTGAGCATTCTCTTGTTCTTTGTCCAAAATCGGCCCAAATATGGAAACACGTACTAGATTGGTGGAACCAAGACCACTCACTAATTTTAAACCTTAATGACGCTATCATCAATAAGCAAACTTTCACACACAACAATCTCGGCTCTTCAATATGGCAAGCAACCAAATGGATTACATGTTACATGTTATGGAAACATAGAAACGCAAAAGTATTCTCCAAAAAAGTCTGGTCCATTGCATCGATCCTCTCCGAAATTCAATCTCAAAGTTTTAGCTGGATCTCCAAAAGATTGAGTAAAAAGAAACCTATCATATGGCACCAATGGCTCATCAATCCTTCATTCTTTGTGGCGGATCCCCCACATCGTGTCGGCATCGGTTGATACGCTCCAACTCTCAAGCGTAGCCCTCGAATACTATATCTTCTACTGAGGGTTCGATTAATCGGGTTAGTCTGTAGTAACTTTGTTGGCGCTTGATCGTCACTGTTCCTCTCTCTACCCCGGCTTGTTTTTTCAAGTTCTTATGCCCTCGCTAGTCTTTATGGTATCCGACGGCTACCCTCATAATTTAGTTCCCCACAACATGTATCTCCATTTCATTGTATAGATGAGTATAGGATCTTGTAATTAAATATTCCATTAATAATAATATATTTTGCTTTTCAAAAAAAAAATATCCAAAAAATCATAAATTTTAAAAATATATGTGGTCATATAGTTAAATTTAATATTGTCTCCGAAAGTTTTAAAAGTACATCAAATAATTTATTTTTATAATAATGGGGTTATAGGACTCCACTTCAATTGCTTTATCTTCGCCATTGGACCTAAAAGCACAAGGTTCATTTTTCAATATTCATTTTGGTGATCAAAATGGACCTCGAAATTGATTTGTAGTGACATGGGTGGAGGTGTCCACCGTCTGTGGCACGACTTCGACAATCGACGGCGAGATCGACGTCGGCACAGTGTCAACCAACGGTCGACCCCGGAGAACCATCATAGGTGATGATCCATGGAGAACCATCATAAGGAATGAACCAGAGAACTACACAGACTGAGCTCAGTCTGTGCAGACTGAAAAGGAAAAAAATAATTTTATTTTTATTTTTCTTTCACATGGCACATACTGACTTCAGTCTTGTCAGATCCTAAATTTTGTACATAAAAAAATGCTCCTGAAAGTGTCAGTAAATGTGTGCATCAAAAACTGCCACTAAAAGTCTACTTATACTTATGCATTTTCAAAATTTACATCAGAATCAGAATCAGTCAACTTCATTCCCTGAACTTCAGAATCAGAAAAACGGACTGATTTCCTTTTAGGTTATAGTGCGCGGCGCGCACTTATATGCGCGTAACGACCCGTCAAAATCGCTATTGACGCGGCACGTTAATCATTGATTCCACAGTGAGGTTTTGACCTCTATATGATATGTTTTGATAAAATATTGCATTCATTAAAATAAGTGACTTTCTAAACATAGAAAGTTATAAACATGTGGGTGAGTGCTTAGGTATAAGCAAATCCCCAAATTACATAAGTTTTTATCATACAGTTTGACATCACAGTCAAATTATTTATTACACAACGTAGTTTTATTTCGAATGCAATAAACTTTATACAAAGCATGAGAGACTCCGTGCAGGAAACAAGCACATCACAGCGGAAGCAGTCTAAGGATCTGAGAATAAAACATGCTAAAAAGTCAATACGAATGTTGGTGAGTTATAAGTTTAATTGCTCGAGTCATAAATATAAAGATGGACCACAAGATTTCATCAAAAGTTTATCAATAGATTCTACGTAACAGAGCACCCTGGTAACTAAACTTAACGCTATAATGATAGTTACCCTATTCGTTTTAATACACGAAAACCAACGTGTCATAAACTCAAATAACATACGTCCGTTAAAAGGCTAGCGCTCTAGCTCGGACGGGGGTGTCAAGCCCTATGGATCCATATACAATTATTCGCGCCCACCAGTCCATATTCTATGTACTGGCAGCTACTAGTTACCAAAGCTAAGGGATTTTCGGTTTAACTCAGTGTAGAATTAAGTATGTACTTGTATCCATTGCGTTAAAAATAAATTGCATGTATTCTCAGCCCAAAAATATTTAATGCATTTAAAAAGGGATCTATAACTCACTGTTCAATATTGAGGTTCAATATTGTAGGCAAATTACGTAGACGTAAAGATAGTGGATGACTGTATGGTTGGTCTTGGATTCACGAACAATACCCCGAACAATACCCAATATTTTCTTAGCTTAAAACGGTTTGAAACCCGAATTAAAACACCCTCGTATATACTTTATTATTATTAAACTTAAATTAAAATTAAAATTATAATTATAAATATAAATTTAAATTATAGAATAAAGAAAAGAAAGAGTGTGAAGAATTCGTCGAGCAAACTGGCGTATTTATAGTACTTTTTCATTTCCTGTAGCTCATGTGATCGCATGGGTTTGTAGTGTATTTGCCATGCGATCGCATGGCCGCCTGATCCAGCTCATTTTGCTTTTGTTTGCTAGTTCGTCGACATAATATTTACTGTACAAATAGTGTTTTTGGTCCCCATGCGATCGCATGGGCTTTTGCTGTATCTGCCATGCGATCGCATGGCCAGCTCACTTTGTTTTGTTTTCTTGTTTGTCGACACATTATTCACTGTAGCAAATAGTGTTTACTGTAGCAAATAGTGTGTTACTGTAGCAAATAGTATTCATTGTAGCAAAGTCGTTTTTACTGTAGCAAATAGTGTTTTACTGTAGTAAAGTCATTTTTTTACTGTAGCAAATAGTGTTTTATTGTAGCAAAGTCGTTTTTACTGTAGCATATAGTGTTTTACTTGTACATCTTATAATATATATATATATATATATATATATATATATATATATATATATATATATATATATATATATATATATATATATACACACACATATAATTGTTCGTGAATCATCGAGAGCAGTCAAAGGTAATTGAATATATGAAACAGTTCTAAAATTTTGAGACTCAATCTAACAGACTTCGTTTAACGTGTCAAAATAATAAATCTTATAGAGAATTGGTTTAAATAAGTCGAAATTTTTCGGGTCATCACAGTACCTCACCGTTAAAGAAAATTTCGTCCCGAAATTTTGAGTAGTACCTGTTTTATGAGCGATATCAGTGAACAAATGTGGATACTTTTGCTTCATTTGATCTTCACGTTTCCAAGTAAACTCGGGTCCTCGTCTAGCGTTCCAATGAACCCTAACTATCGGTATTTTGCTTTGTTTTAATTGTTTGACCTCACGGTCCATGATTTCAACAGGTTCTTTGATAAAATGGAGTTTATCATTGATTCGTATTTCTTCAAGAGGAATTACGACATCCTCTTCCGCTAAACATTTCTTCAAATTTGACACGTGAAATGTGTCATAAACACTACTAAGTTCTTGCAGTAGCTTTAATCGATAAGCAACTGTTCCAATTCTTTCGGTGATTTCAAAGGGTCCTACGTACCTAGGACTTAGCTTTCCTCGTTTACCAAATCGTACAACGCCTTTTTAGGGTGACACTTTGAACATTACTTTGTCGCCCACTTGAAATTCTAGCGGTTTTTTTCTTACACCAGCATAACTCTTTTGGCGACTCATGGCTGTTTTCAATCGTTGTTGTATTTAAATGATCTTTTCGGTGGTTTCATGAATAATTTCTGGTCCAGTGAGTTGTCTTTCTCCTACTTCACTCCAACAAATAGGAGATCTGCACTTTCTACCGTAAAGTGCATCAAATGGCGCTGCGTTGATGCTCGTATGATAACTGTTATTGTATGAGAATTCTGCCAAAGGTAAGTGTCGATCCCAACCGGTTCCAAATTCAATCACACATGCCCGTAACATGTCTTCTAGTGTTTGTATAGTTCTTTCACTTTGACCATCTGTCTGTGGGTGATAAGCGGTGTTTATATCTAATCGAGTTCCCAATGCTCTTTGTAATGACTGCCAAAAACGTGATATGAATCGGGTGTCGCGATCAGATATGATGGAGATAGGTACACCATGCCTGGAAACTACTTCCTTCAAATATAGGCGTGCTAATCTCTCCATACTGTCTGTCTCCTTTATTGGTAGAAAGTGAGCTGATTTAGTGAGGCGATCAACTATCACCCAAATAGTATCGTGACTACTTGCAGTCCTTGGCAGTTTCGTAATGAAATCCATGGTTATTCTTTCCCATTTCCATTGAGGAATTTCCGGTTGTTGCAGTAACCCTGACGGCTTTTGGTGCACAGCTTTGACCTTGGCATATGTCAAACATTTGCTTACATAAGTAGCAATTTCTGTCTTCATATTAGGCCACCAATAGAACTTCTTATGATCGTGGTACATTTTCCCGTTTCCTGGGTGAATTGAGTACCTCGTTTTGTGTGCTTCATCTAGTACTAGTTGCCTTAGGTTACCATGTCTTGGTACCCATATCCTACCAGCAAAATACAGGGTTCCATCGGCTTTTACTTCAAGCTGTTTTTCTAACCCTTTTCTCATTTTTCCTTTTTCGTTTTCTGCTTTTAAAGCCTCTAACTGTGCTGCTTGAATTTGCTTTGTGAGATCAGTATGAATTGTAATGTTCAAAGCTCGAACCCTAAGAGGTTTTACTCTTTCTTTCCGACTTAGGACATCAGCTACAACATTAGCCTTTCCGGGGTGGTAACGGATTTCACAATCGTAATTGTTTAATAACTCTACCCAGCGACGTTGCCTCATATTGAGTTGTTTTTAATCAAAAATATGCTGAAGACTCTTATGATCGGTGTACACTGTACACTTGGTGCCATATAGATAGTGTCTCCATATTTTGAGTGCAAAAACTACTGCTCCAAGTTCCAAATCGTGCATCGTATAGTTCCTTTCATGAATTTTTTGTTGGCATGAAGCGTATGCGATAAATTTTGTGCGTTGCATCAATACACATCCTAAACCTTGGCGTGAAGCGTCACAATAGATCACGAAATCATCATTTCCTTCCGGTAATGACAAAATGGGTGCAGACGTTAACTTCTTCTTTAATAACTGGAATGAAGATTCCTGTTCCGTGAACCAATCATACTTCTTTCCCTTTTGAGTCAATGCAGTTAAGGGTTTGGCAATTTTAGAGAAATCTTGAATGAATCTTCGGTAGTAACCAGCAAGACCTAAGAATTGGCGGATTTGTGTTGGAGTCTTCGGTATTTCCCATTTACTAATGGCTTTAATCTTGGCAGGGTCAACTTTAATTCCATGTTTACTGACAACGTGGCCCAAAAATTGTACTTCTTGTAACCAAAAATCACACTTCAAAAATTTTGCGTACAGTTCTTCTTTCTTGAGTACCTCTAGTACCAATCTTAAGTGTTGTTCATGTTCTTCCATGTTCTTCGAGTAAATCAATATGTCGTCGATAAAAACAATGACAAATTTATCTAAATACGGTCTACAGATGCGATTCATTAGATCCATGAATACTGCTGGAGCACTAGTCAATCCAAAAGGCATGACTAAAAACTCATAGTGACTGTAACGGGTTCTGAACGCAGTTTTAGGAACATCTTCTTCCTTCACTCTCAGCTGATGATATCCGGAGCGTAGATTAATCTTAGAATAAACACTTGATCCTTGCAATTGATCAAACAAATCATCAATCCTCGGTAATGGGTACCGATTCTTGATCGTTAATTTGTTTAATTCCCGGTAATCTATGCACATCCTCATAGATCCATCCTTATTTTTGACGAACAGAATAGGAGCACCCCAAGGTGAAAAACTAGGATGAATAAATCCACGGTCCGATAATTCTTGCAACTGATTTTGTAATTCTTGCATTTCTGAAGGTGCAAGTCTATATGGGGATCGGGCTACAGGTGCGGCTCTTGGTACGAGATCAATATGGAATTCTACATATCTGTGGAGGTAGCCCTGGTAATTCTTCTGGAAATACTTCGGGATATTCTCTTACAACCGGCACGTTTTCAATACTTCTTCCTTCGGTATTGATCTTCTTCACGTGTGCCAGAATAGCATAACAACCTTTTCTTATAAGTTTCTGAGCCTTCATATAGCTGATAAGGTTCAGTTTCGAGTTGCTCTTCTCACCATAAATCATTAATGACGTTTCATCCTTTCGAGGGATGCGGATTGCTTTCTTAGCGCAAACAACTTCCGCTCTTATTTTGTACATCCAGTCCATGCCAACGATTACGTCAAAACTTCCTAATTCTACGGGTATCAAATCGATTTTGAAGGTTTCACCAGCTAGATTTATTTCGCAACCATGACAGATTTTATCGGCTTTTATCAGTTTACCATTAGCTAATTCAATAGTATATTTATCATCTAGAGGCAATGATGCACATTTTAGTTTAGAACTAAAGTCTTTACACATATAACTTCTATCAGCACCCGTATCAAACATAATAGAAGCTAGTTGATTATTAACGGTAAACGTACCCGTGACAAGATCAGGATCCTCACGTGGGTCACTGGCACTAACATTAAATGCCCTCCCACATGCGGGTTCTTTGTTCTTCTCCTTATCATGGCATTGATTTATAAAGTGACCAGGCTTCCCGCATCCAAAACATTTCTTGACATCGGTCGGTTTTGTCTTTACTTCAGAAACGGTGGCATAACAATCTTTCGCCACATGTCCTTTCTTGTTGAACTTATCACAGACCACTTGGCAATAACCTGCATGATGTGTGTAACATCTTTTGCAGAACGGATGGGGTCCCTTATAGTTTGGACTAGCAGTTGCCCCATCTTGTTTTCCTTTAAAAGTTTCTCGCTTCTTCAGGTGAGTACTTTTACCCTTATAGTCTTCCCATTTTGTAACATCCCGCGTTTTTCCGTTAAATTTATTTTAACGCCGTCTTTTTTTTAGATAATATCTTTCGTTATCTAAATTCGTATCTTTCGTTGACTAACGTTCTTAATATACCCGTTATTTAATTATAACATCACTCGTTTACTCTAGCATTTTTAAAATAATTCGTTTGGTTAATTCACGCACCCGCTTTAAACTTGAGGGACCGAAGTTGCCAAGTGGGCAAACTAGTTAACTAGGTCAACTAGTCAACCCACTCTTTTCACTATTCATTCCATTTTCACCTCCTCATCTTCTTTTCTCTCTAGTCACCAAGAACACACTTTTATCATCTTCAAAGATTCATCATCCATTTCAAATCTAGCAATCAAACATCAAAACAAATTACATATTTGTGATCCTTGCATCATCCTCTTCATTTTGGTACAAACTTCATCTCGTTTGGGTAACATTTCTAAAATTCTAGATTTCTCAAATTCATTTTATAGACTTGAAATGGTGTTAGTTAGTGTCTATGGCTCAAGTCTAACATGAATATGTGTTTAGTTTGCTCGATTTGTTGTTTTGAGTAACTAGCTTGAATATAAAAAATGGGTGTGCTTAATCTTGAGTTTTGGATGATTAAATATTGTTTAAATGTTAAAGTTCATGTATTAAATGTGTTACTAGCATCATTAGCTTCAATTTGATGTGTAGGTTGACTTGGAAAACTTCACTAACATGATCATTGATTTTGTGATTTTGGTTAGGGTTTGATGAACTTTAAAATGAACTTTTGATGCATTGAATGCTATGAAATATTGTTAGTAAGTATTTAGTTGTATTGTATGTTTAATTACCTTCGAAACGGCATATCATATGTGTAAATTGGATTCCCGAGTCATGAAACGCATTTTATGAACTTAAAAACTTTGATAATGAACTTTTAGCGATCAATTGACGAAGTTTTCATTGTTGTTAATGATGGATTTGATTGATGAAATGTATTTAGTTGTATTCCTCATCAAAATATCTTTCCAACGATATAAGATACGTGTTTTGAATGTTTACGGTTCATAAGATACGTTCGTTTGAAGTTTGGTTCGAGACTTGTCATTTTTTTTCCAGCAATTCCACCTGAATCATGTACAGATGTGGCGCATCTATGAGGGATGCGGCGCATCAGCTGCAGACTGCCCAAAATCTTCATTTTTCGTTTAATTCCAACTATGTTATGCACCTCCGATTGACATGAAACTTAGCCAACATGCTTATATATGACTTCTAAGCTTAGAAAAATTGTCCGAGACCCGACCCGAAGGTGTTGACTTTTTCGTTGACTTTGACTTTGACCAAAGTTTGACTTTTAGTCAAACTTAACCAAATACTTATGCAATATTTCTAACATGCTTTTATACTTGATTCTTGCATGAAACTTGACAACGTGATTCACATGCTATATATATTCGAGTCGTAACGAGCCATAGGACTAACTGAACACATTTCGCCCGACCTTGTGTCGTAACCTGTTAATTGATACAACTTACTTGTTTAGGTCAATGCTAAACAACTTTCATGCACACGTTTACTTTGTGAAGTACCTTTATACTCGTGCACTCGAGATGAGATCATAGTCCCACCTTTTCATCAACTCTTATTCTTTAAATCGTGAGCTGAGAAACATATACATTACATACTTATATACATTTCATACTTTTATACTTTGAACACAAATACGAATACAAAGATACAGACGAGTTAGAACAAAAGTCCTCAATTCAATTATCATTAGTTCCACTTGCAGGGTATAAGTGTAAGCGAGTAATTATGTTGTGTGGCCATACGGGTTTGATGAACCCTCATTCAGACGGTTCGCTACCGTTAGTGAATGAAATATAATTTTATCGGGTATAGTGTAAGTTCTAACACTATAGATTCAAGATTCAGAGGAAAGATTCAGTTAAGCTTTGGTAATTGGGTGCTCGTGATACAAACAACATTCTTTGGAATATATACGATTTGGATAATCAACTATACAAAATCTTGTGGTTCAATGACAACGTTTACAAATACAACTATGATTTCACCAACGTTTTTCGTTGACAGTTTTCTATATGTTTCTTAGGTTCATACTTGGCTACTTGATACATGCTTCCTCACAATTTGATTACTTTCTTGGGGTCAAGCATACATGCATACGCTAGTGATAGCACCTTTGCGTTCAAACTTAATGTTTACATGCATACGTTATTGTTAGCATTCGTGATTTTCAACTTATATTATGTCGCAAGTTATTTCATTTATACTTTATAACTTTTGTAAACTTAAACTTGTTGTCGATCCGTTTGGTAAACTAAACTTTGCAATTCTTGTACGTTTCAAATGAATGCGACATAATTTTGATCAAACGCGTCTCATATAGGGACTATGACCACCTAATGGGACCTAAGTTAACGGCGCCGTCAATGACGATTTTGTCGGGTCGTTATAGATGGTATCAGAGTGTTGGTTGTAGGGAACTAGGATGTGCATTAGTGTGTCTGACAGAGTCGTTAGGGCGCATTAGTGAATCTAGACTACAACCGGATAGTTAATCATTGCATCCTGACTTGCATTTGCTATAGATAGTACTTACTTGACTACTTGTGCATTATACTTAAACCTTTCTTAGGTGAACTTCTTAATGGTACCAAACTTTCATCATACGAATCCGTATTCTACCACTTTCTGGTAACACACGTAAATTCAAGATTCATACGCGTAAGGATGATGACGACTTCATTAGTCACACTAGTTCGGGAACTCTCTCCTCGGTTGTTATTCGTCACCGTCCCGGCTTACTATCCACAAGTGTTGTAAAATTTCCACCACTACTTTAGATGAGTATCATCATCACTATTTATCACTACGGTTGCGTACTACTCGTTATCATGATTCGTTACTCTTTTCGTACCAAAAGACATTATTGTTTAACTTGAACCGCAATGACGTGAACCATCATTTATACATTTCTCTCGGGAAACGCTCATTCAGAGTTTCACTAATTCTTTTGATTAGATACGAGTCACGTTAGTGATGTCGCTATACTTTGTTCATTTTAAATCTTCACGATTACACGAACTTGATTCTATGAAGTGATGTGGGAATGGAGGTATGAGTTAGCGTAATATAACGACACTCGATCAATGTGGTTATATTATGGTAAGTCATACCAAAGTTCTAATGACCCGTGATGGTGATTGGACTCGATCAACCTAATCACCACCACGTGCCATGTACATGACTTTATTTTTCTTTATTGACATCCGAAAACTTCAAGAATATTGGTAACAACCATACCAAGGATACACCTTCGATTATTGCCGAACCATATTTATGTTTCCGAATGAATGACAAATTCTTTCAACTTCAAACATATGTTACACGTGTATACTATCTCGTTTTCGCACAGTTTTATCGACGAACTACAAAATGTTTGGTATGCTCATTTCGAGGCGGAAACTTCTCTCGCATTACACTCGTACTTCCGTTTAAGGAAATCTTTTATTCTAAACTCTCAATGGAGAGAGAGAGACTCTTCACATTATACTAGTATTCGCCACGAGGGTGAATAGTTCTAATGAACGTTTTCAGAAATTGATAAGAAACTTGTTCTAATAAACGTTTTCAAGTCCAAACAAATTTATTCAAATGTATCTTAAAGAAATGTACCTCGTTTCGGATCGAGATGCTCGTTTCACTTCTAGATTTCGGGGTGCCTTTCAAAAAGCCTCGGGACTACGTTTAGACATGAGTACAGCACATCAACAACAAACCGACGGACCAAACAAACATACGATTCAAACCTCGGAAACCATAATACGAATTTATGTTATCGACTTTAAATTTACTTGGGAAAGTCCTTGCCTTTAACCGAATTCTCTTACAACGATAGTTATCATACGAGTATTAACGCCACACCTTTCGAAAACTCATGTAGCCGCAATTGTCGTTTTCTTAATTGTTGAACCAAAGTAGGTGACAAGCAAACCACCGAACCTGAACTCATTCATGAAATAACCGTTAAGATCGTTCAATTTCAAGAAGGACTCAAGACGGCCCGTAGTCGCCAAAAGAGCTACGCCGATGTTAGACGTAAACCTCTCGAATTCCAAGTGGGTAACCGCGTAACGTTAAAAGTCGCACCTTGAAAAGGTGTAATCTGTTTTGGATCCTTTTAAAATCTTGGAGCGTATTGAACCCGTTGCTTACCGTTTTGATCTCTCGACTCAATCAAATTCCGTTCATCCTACATTCCATGTATAAAACTTAAAGAGGCGTCTTGCCGAACAAGAACTTGTTATCCTTTTCGATGAGCTTACAATCGATGACAAACTTCACTTCCTAGGAGGACCGGTTGAAATTATGAATCGTGAAACCAAACTTTTAAACAACGTAAAATCTCGACTGTCAAAGTTCGTTGAAATGCCCAAGGAAGTACCCTCGCTTTTTCGTAGAATTGACAACACAAGATCTCGAGGAAGAAACAACGACTACTACTTCCAACTAAATTTCGGGACGAAATTTCTTTTAAGGTGTAGGTAATGTAACATCCCGCGTTTTTCCGTTAAATTTATTTTAACGCCGTCTTTTTTTTTAGATAATATCTTTCGTTATCTAAATTCGTATCTGCCGTTGACTAACGTTCTTAATATACCCGTTATTTAATTATAACAACACTCGTTTACTCTAGCGTTTTTAAAATAATTCGTTTGGTTAATTTACGCACCCGCTTTAAACTTGAGGGACCGAAGTTGCCAAGTGGGCAAACTAGTTGACTAGGTCAACTAGTCAACCCACTCTTTCCACCATTCATTCCATTTTCACCTCCTGATCTTCTTTTCTCACTAGTCACCAAGAACACACTTTTACCATCTTCAAAGATTCATCATCCATTTCAAATCTAGCAATCAAACATCAAAACAAATTACATATTGTGATCCTTGCATCATCCTCTTCATTTTGGTACCAACTTCATCTCGTTTGGGTAACATTTCTAAAACTCTAGATTTCTCAAATTCATTTTATAGACTTGAAATGGTGTTAGTTAGTGTCTATGGCTCAAGTCTAACATGAATATGTGTTTAGTTTGCTCGATTTGTTGTTTTGAGTAACTAGCTTGAATATGAAAAATGGGTGTGCTTAATCTTGAGTTTTGGATGATTAAATGTTGTTTAAATGTTAAAGTTCATGTATTAAATGTGTTACTAGCATCATTAGCTTCAATTTGATGTGTAGGTTGACTTAGAAAACTTCACTAACATGATCATTGATTTTGTGACTTTTGGTTAGGGTTTGATGAACTTTAAAATGAACTTTTGATGTATTAAATGCTATAAAATGTTTTTAATAAGTGTTTAGTTGTATTGTATGTTTAATTACCTTCGAAATGGCATATCATATGTGTAAATTGGATTCCCGAGTCATGAAATGCATTTTATGAACTTAAAAACTTTGATAATGAACTTTTAGCGATCAATAGACGAAGTTTTCATTGTTGTTAATGATGGATTTGATTTATGAAATGTGTTTAGTTGTATTCCTCATCAAAATACCTTTCCAACGATATAAGATACGTGTTTTGAATGTTTACGGTTAATAAGATACGTTCGTTTGAAGTTTGGTTCGAGACTTGTCATTTTTTTTTCAGCAATTCCACCTGAATCAGGTACAGATGCGGCGCATCTGTGAGGGATACGGCGCATCAGCTGCAGACTGCCCAAAATCTTCATTTTTCGTTTAATTCCAACTATGCTATGCACCTCCGATTGACATGAAACTTGGCCAACATGCTTATATATGACTTCTAAGCTTAGAAAAATTGTCCGAGACCCGACCCGAACGTGTTGACTTTGACTTTGATCAAAGTTTGACTTTTAGTCAAACTTAACCAAATACTTATGCAATCTTTCTAACATGCTTTTATACTTGATTCTTGCATGAAACTTGACAACGTGATTCACATGCTATATATATTCGAGTCGTAACGAGCCATAGGACTAATTGAACACATTTCGCCCGACCTTGTGTCGTAACTGGTTAATTGATACAACTTACTTGTTTAGGTCAAGGCTAAACAACTTTCATGTACACGTTTACTTTGTGAAGTACCTTTATACTCGTGCACTCGAGGTGAGATCATAGTCCCACCTTTTCAACAACTCTTATTCTTTAAATCGTGGGCTGAGAAACATATACATTACATACTTATATACATTTCATACTTTTAAACTTTGAACACAAATACGAATACAAAGATACAGACGAGTTAGAACAAAAGTCCTCAATCCTATTATCATTAGTTTCACTTGCAGGGTGTAAGTGTAAGCGAGTAATTATGTTGTGTGGCCATACGGGTTTGACGAACCCTCATTCAGACGGTTCGCTACCGTTAGTGAATGAAATATAATTTTATCGGGTATAGTGTAAGTTCTAACACTATAGATTCAAGATTCAAAGGAAAGATTCAGTTAAGCTTTGGTAACTGGGTGCTCGTTATATAAACAACATTCTTTGGAATATATACGATTTGGATAATCAACTATACAAAATCTTGTGGTTCAATAATAATGTTTACAAATACAGCTATGATTTCACCAATGTTTTTCGTTGACAGTTTTCTATATGTTTCTCAGGTTCATACTTGGCTACTTGATACATGCTTCCGCACACTTTGATTACTTGCTTGGGGTCAAGCATACATGCATACGCTAGTGATAGCACCTTTGGATTCAAACTTAATGTTTACATGCATAGGCTATTGATAGAATTCGTGATTTTCAACTTATATTATGTCGCAAGTTATTTCATTTATACTTTATAACTTTTGTAAACTTAAACTTGTTGTCGATCCGTTTGGTAAACTAAACTTTGCAAGTCTTGTACATTTCAAATGAATGCGACATAATTTTGATCAAACGCGTCTCATATAGGGACTATGACCACGTAATGGGATCTAAGTTAACGGCGCCGTCAATGACGATTTTGTCGGGTCGTTACACATTTCCTCTTTCCTTTAGTTGTTTTGACTTCGGTAATTGGTGCCTTAATAGAACTCTCCGTGATCTGGTCCATGAGTTGGTGTGCCATTGTCATGGCTTCCTGCATCGTATTTGGTTTGGACGATGTAACATTTCCTTTGATATTGATCTATAAACCATCAATATACATCTCTATCTTTCGTTTCTCGTTTGGCACCAATTCGGGACACAACAAGGCTAGTTCCATGAAACACTTTTCATAGTTCTTGAGATTCGCACCGAAAACCTTTAGATTACGTAACTCAGATTCCATTTTTCTGATCTCGTTTCGAGGACAGTACTCCTCGATTAGCATCTTTTTCAGTTCTTCACAAGAGATATCATATGCCGTATCTACTCCTTTTGCTTTAGCATAATTGTTCCACCAAGTAAGTGCACCGTCTTACAACTTGCACGAAGCATACTTTGACTTATCTCCGTCCGCACAATTACTGATTTTGAAAACACACTCCATCTTTTCAAACCATCGGGTTAGACCGACTGGTCCCTTAGTTCCACAAAACATCTGTGATTTGCATGCATGAAAAGTTTTGTATGAGCTGCTTTGGCTGCTGCTTTTGCAGCTGCTTCGGCTGCTTCTGTTGCTGCCTCGGCTGCAGCAATTCTTTCATTCACACGTTTTTCTCGACTAGTTCCTCAAACTCAGCATCCGACATTTGAGACATATTTTTTCAATAAACACAACAGAGATAAATTAATCATATAGAATATTATAGGTAAAATGAGTTGTTAATAGTTAATCGTAGCATATTAATAATATGAATCAATTATTATAAAAGCCTTTTCTTCTTATTAGCGTTTTATAATTATTTCTAGGTTGTTACCTACCCGTTAAAGTTCATACTTAATAGCTTAGTACAACAATTAACTACTACCATTCAAATGATATTCTATTATGAAACACTAATGCATTTTCATTTCACGCTTTATTCTTCAATGCATTATGGTACAACGATACAATACCACTTATTCACATAAGTTTATTTTACATAAAACATACATAGAATAGAGTAAAGCACACTAATTAATATTATACAATGCGTGAAGTGATGTCGTAGAGGAAATGTTTTTTTTTAAAAGCGGCGAGGCTTCTTGTTATCAGGTACTGGAATATCGATTATTCGAGCGGTAGGTTTATATTTTTGTCGGGGTTCTGAGGTACTTGATACCTCAATAGAGTTGGTAAGAGAAGGGTGACTAGGGGTAGCAATATTAGGAGCAATAATTGCTTTATTAATTTTTGGATTCGGCAATTCTAGGTTGGTGACTACAGGTTCCTTTCCTTTGTTAACTTCTTTTTCAGTAATCTCCTTTACTTCCTCCTCCTCCTCACTGATCTCACCTATTGAACTGTCTGAGTCATGTGTAGGCGAATATGTTTAACCGGTGGTCATGAGCCGATATCTAAAAGGCATAATCGGCACAACCCGCCCATCGGCCGTGTATCTGGCCCAGTGTCCATGTTCGTTTAGAAATGGACGGCCCTCGTTTATTCCAGGGATCACAGTTCTATCGAAATGATACTGTGGCTCCGAAAAACCAGGGATGGGTGGAGCTGGGACCTCCTCTGGGTTTACCTGGAGTTGAGATTCGCCGTCTAACACAATTTCTTCTTTAATAGGTATTGGAACGCCCTTTTCAGTTGTGGATAGAATAGATTCGGTGTCTGATTCCGAGTCGTACAAAATGATAAGATTAGAAGAAGTCATCTATCACATAATTGAAACAACAATTACGTTAGCATATAAATATATCACATATAATATTTTTGACAAAATGATAAGCAAAAATCGGTAAAAACAATTATAGTCATAGTCCAGACTCACTAATGCATCCTAACAATTACCAGTTAAACACACTAATGCAAATTCTGGTTCCCTATAACCTCAAGCTTGGATACCAACTGTAACGACCCGTCAAAATCGCTATTGACGCGGCACGTTAATCATTGATTCCACAGTGAGGTTTTGACCTCTATATGATATGTTTTGATAAAATATTGCATTCATTAAAATAAGTGACTTTCTAAACATAGAAAGTTATAAACATGTGGGTGAGTGCTTAGGTATAAGCAAATCCCCAAATTACATAAGTTTTTATCATACAGTTTGACATCACAGTCAAATTATTTATTACACAACGCAGTTTTATTTCGAATGCAATAAACTTTATACAAAGCATGAGAGACTCCATGCAGGCAACAAGCACATCACAGCGGAAGCAGTCTAAGGACCTGAGAATAAAACACGCTAAAAAGTCAACACGAATGTTGGTGAGTTATAGGTTTAATTGCTCGAGTCATAAATGAAGCGACCCGTCCTAATCCATCTGGACGAATACATTACATTTGGTTACATCGCGAGATACTTGACCTCTATATAATACATTTTACAAGCATTGCATTCGTTTTTAAAAGACAAACTTTCATTACATCAAAAGTTGACGGCATGCATACCATTTCATAATATACCCAACTATAATTAACTTAGTAATAATCTTGATGAACTCAATAACTCGAATGCAACATCTTTTGAAATATGTCATGAATGACTCCAAGTAATATCTCTAAAATGAGCAAATGCACAACGGAATATTTCTTTCATACCTGAGAATAAACATGCTTAAAAGTGTCAACCAAAAGGTTGGTGAGTTCATTAGTTTATCATCAATATTCATTTCCATCATTTTAATAGACCACAAGATTTTTATTTCTATTTCTCATAAATAAATATCCCATACATAGAGATAAAAATCATTCATATGGATTGAACACCTGGTAATCGACATTCACAAGATGCATATAGAATATCCCCATCATTCCGGGACTCCCTTCGGACATGATAAATTTCGAAGTACTAAAGCATCCGGTACTTTGGATGGGGCTTGTTGGGCCCGATAAATCTATCTTTAGGATTCGCATCAATTAGGGTGTCTGTTCCCTAATTCTTAGATTACCAGACTAAAAAGGGGCATATTCGATTTCGATCATTCAACCACAGAATGTAGTTTCAATTACTTGTGTCTATTCCGTCAAACATTTATAAAAGCGCATGTATTCTCAGTCCCAAAAATATATATTGCAAAAGCATTTAAAAAAGGAGTAATGAAACTCACAATACGATATTTTGTAGTAAAAATATGCATACGACTGAACTGAACAATTGAAGAGTTGGCCTCGGATTCACGAACCTATATGATTCATATATATATATTAAAACATATACTTGTAATCGAATAAATATACATATTATTATTATTCATACGGTTTTTATTTTAATAACTTATATATTTCATTATTTAACTAAATATATCTATTTGTATATATAAAAATATAAATATAGTTAAGTTATATATATTAAATATATTTTTATATGAAAATCATTTGTTTGTGAAATTAATGATAATACTAATACTGGTAATAATAATGATAAAAATGATAATAATGATATTAATAAAATTAATGATATTAATAATAATAATGATACTGAGTTGTATTATAACAATAATTGTAATAGTTTTAATAATTCCTTTTAATCATTTTCATAATAATATTTATATCTAAAATTTCTATATTTGATAATCTTAATAATATTATAAAAGCCTTCAAATTCCTAATCATAATAATCGTATTCTTCGTGTTAAATTTCTATACTAATGAGTATAGCTTCTTATAACATTAATTTGTAACTATAATCATAATTTTTACCTGTATTCGTATAATTATAACTAATTTCTATAATCTTTAACACATCATCTTTGATTATAAATTTATGTTATTAACATGTTTAGTTTCCTTGAAATCATAACAATACTAACAAATAATAATACAATAATAATAATAATAATAATAATAATAATAATAATAATAATAATAATAATAATAATAATAATAATACTAATAATAATAATAATAATAATAATATTAGCGATGATAATACTAATAATTTTATAAATAATAATACTATTAATAATAATGATAATATCCCAAATTATATTATTAATCATTTTGTTAATAATGATAACACTAATAATAATTAATAATAATAATCAAAGTAATAATAATAACATAACAATAACAATAATAATAATAAGGAAGTAATAATAATAAAATGTAATAACTACCTCATAATGTAAGCCTTTCTAAAAAAAAAATTGTCCCGAGCATGACTCGAACCCGCGACATCTCGCTCACACGAACAACCACTTAACCACTCCTCTGTCTCATTTCATCTGACTAAACCCAGACACGAAATTAATTAAACCTCTTTTTCTGTTTCTCTTTAACCTTCTTCTTCATTACAGTGATCGACCAGAAAACCCAAAACCAAACCCATCTTAACAGTTATTTAAATGTTTTGATTTAGGATTTAAAATCGAATCATATTAACCTGCTATGAGTGTTTGATCAATAGAAAAGAAAAAGAAAAATAAATAGAACAGAAGCAGGAGTTGTATGCTCGAAAAAAAATTGAAGAACATAAAATTTGATTTGAAATTTTAATTTGTTTTAGATTATAATCACGACATGAAAAAGGTGTTAAATCGTTTAAAGAAACTTCTGAAATCATTAATTAAACTTGAATTATAACAGCTAATTCGAATTCGATCGAAGAACAATCGGTTGACTTTTTAAACCAAAACTTTGACTATCAAATTCGTCTTTGAATTGTGAATTGAGACCTGAGGATTTGCAGATAGTATCAAGACTTGATTTAGATCACAACTGCAATTTTAGATTTCAAAAATATAATCGAATTTAAGCTGTTGTTTATTTCAGTTTGCTCGTGAGATCAATCTAGTGTTTATCATCTCCGTTGCGTCTACGTACTTTCCTGCGATATTGAATCTCAATATTGATACGTTCGTGAATCCGAGGCCAACCTTGCACTTGTTAAATGACGTTATATGTATTTTTACTACGAAATACAGTATTGTGATTTTCATTTGCTCCCTTTTATATATATTTTTGGGACTGAGAATACATGCGCTGTTTTTATAAATGTTTTACGAAATAGGCACAAGTACTAAAACTAATTCTACGTGGGTTTAAACCAGAAATATCCCTTTAGCTTGGTAACTATAACTACTGGTGTATGACTGGTAGGCGCGAATCCTAAAGATAGATCTATTGGGCCTGACAAACCCCATCCTGACTATGGGATGCTTTAGTACTTCGAGGTTTATATAACACACCTGATTTGGTGTACTTCAGAGGGTAAAACATGAACGTTAAGGCTTGTTACCGAGTGCCTACAACTTATAGAATACTTTTATACACTTGCGAGTGTACATATATTTATAAACGAAAATCTTGTGGTCTATTAATATATTGAAATGATTGTTATGATAAACCTATGAACTCACCAACCTTTTGGTTGACACTTTAAAGCATGTTTATTCTCAGGTATTAAAGAAATCTTCCGCTGTGCATTAGCTCATTTTAAGGATATTACTTGGAGTCATTCATGGCATATTTTAAAAGACGTTGCATTCGAGTCATTGAGTTCATCAAGATTATTATTATGTCAATTATAGTTGGATGTATTATCAAATGGTGTGCATGCCGTCAACTTTCGTTGTAAAGAAAGTTTGTCTTTTAAAAACGAATGCAATGTTTGTAAAATGTATCATATAGAGGTCAAATACCTCGCGATGTAATCAACTATTGTGAATCGTTTATAATATATATGAACGGGTCCTTTCATTTGGTATCAGAGCTGGTTTAATGCCATTTATTAGCGGGTTAATCGTAGAGGGGGTTCTCACAGTGTTACCTGTGACGAAGCATTGGCTCTTACTCCTCGCGGTCCCTATTAGGGTTGGCTGTACTGCCGAGAGGCGGGCCGTAAAATCAGTGTCTGAGGTACGCTCAGTGGTCATAGGCGGTTAGCTGAGAAGGCACTGAGTGGGATGCGTCCCCAACTTTCAGTTGGTATCAGAGCGGTGGTCTTAGCGAACCAGGTCTGCATTAGTGTGTCTAACTGATAGTCGTTAGGATGCATTAGTGAGCCTGGACTTCGACCGTGTCTGCATGTCAAAAGTTTTGCTTATCATTTTTGTTGGAATTGCCTGCTTATCATTCTTAGTCTAGACACGTCTTACTGCATTGATTGAAAAAATAGTGTGTAGACAAAATACATATCTTAGTGATATTGCTCAATAACATCATATATATCTATCGCAATATCGTGTAAAATGCTCTAGAATCGAGGATAATGAAGGCGTTTCTACAAGTGATAATCCAAGATGCGCAAATTTGTATCGGAAGAGTGATTTACAAAGAGTTTTGATGATTTATGACATTGGTTGATCCCGATACGACTTAAGGTCTATTTAGTGCTTTAAAATGGTAAAACAAAGCTTCCAAGGTGTTAGGCTTCGTCCAAATAAAAGAGGATTGAAAAGAAAGCGAAACAGTGGATTTCAGCATATCTGGACGCCGTCCGGGGTTATAGGACGCCGTCCAGCCTCTTGAAATAGGACGCCGTCCTGTATTTGAAGACGCCGTCTAGCTATTAAGGACGGGACGCCGTCCAGCCTTTTTGGACGCCGTCCCGTAGTAGGTTTCAGCCGACTTTTGTGCTTTTTACCTACTTTCTCCACTTTAAAACTACTGTTTTGAGGGACTGTTTCATAACTTACGAATCAGAGAGTACAGAGATGATTTTTAGGAGCAAAATTGGAGAACTCCAAGCTCTTGGAAGAGGTTCAACATCAAGACATCAAAGATCAAAACCTTCATCATCCAAGAACTCCTTGTTCTTGTAGGTTATTTCTTGTTCTAAAACAATGATTTCAGTTGTTAATCTGATTGTTATGTTGTCTGTTACCATGATTGTTGGCTAGTTTCTATAATGTTTGTCTAGATTAATAACCAAGGTATTGGATGTAATCTTATTGATTGAATGTATTATGTGTGATAGATTAAAGCTTGAATTAAGAACCATGCTTATTGCTGTTAAAATCATTTGTATCTAGTTAATTGATATGTTGTTGATAAAGAGAACTCTTGTTGATGTATCATATTGATTTACAATCAACTTGTCTTAGATTGATTGTTTACTAAACCAGACCAAGGGAGGTAAACTAGATTAAAATGGTTAAACAAAATAGGAATGAATTGTGTAGAGCGAACGCAAAGACAATTGTTATTCAAGTCTTTGATCTAGCTAATCAACTAGTCACAAACGAAAACGTCTAAGTAATAGGGAATCCTCACTTAGTAATTCTAGTTTTAGTACTCGCTAAAGAGAACTCTTGGCGGGTCGATTTAGGTGATTAGCATGCTTATAATAGTTATTTGATTACAAATACAAGAACCATAGTGAAAAGGGAACCCTTGATCTTGTGATTGTGTTTGCGTGTTTATTCAAGAGAACTCTTAGTGAACCTATTAGATAACTTACACACATAATTATTCAATCAGGCCTTAATATCAAAACTTACATCCAATACCGAGGGTAAAATATCTAGATGAACATTTCATCTCTTTGATTTAAATCAAAACTATCTTACTTGCTTTCTTTGCATTTATTTTCATCTTATAAATTTAAAAGACCAAAAATATTGTTTTTACATTTAACCTTCTCTGATTTGGCTAAATCGTTAAATGGCCACCAAAACATAAAACTTGTACCTTTAAGTTTCATTTACTTAGTTAATCATAATATAGTTTCTAATTCTAGTTTGGCTAATACAACTGTCCTTGGAACGATACACGGAACTAAACCAGTTACTATACTACTACACGATCGGGTACACTGCCCGTTAGTGTGTAGAAATCTTTAATCGGTATTTTTCCATATTATTTTATACGACAATTTATACGACACTTCTCGCACATCAAGTTTTTGGTGCCGCTGCCGGGGACAGTTTTGTGTCAAAATAGAATTATTAACTGATTTGTGATTAAGTAGTTTCTTAATTATTTTAAATTTTTAATAGTCTTTGATTTTTAAACTTATAGAATCGGTATGTTTAATAGTTTTTGTTAGTTGTGTGATTGACAGTTTATAGGTCGCATATGCCACATACCCGAAGTTCAGAATCTCCATTACTTACACCGTTTACAGAACCTGATAGAAAGCTTGGTAGGATTTCAAAAGAAGTACTTGAAATTTTTGAATCTTCATCAAAGCAAGAAACCTTTGATTCGGAATCAAGTACGACCAAGCCTCGATATTCAGACTTTGGTAAACCCGTTCAACCCCCAAATTTTGAAATGGAAGGAGAAAGACCGTTGGTACCATGACAATCAATGGCAGTAAAGATGAAAGCAACCCGGACCGGACAAGGTAGTGCTATTACTCCACCTACTGGTGAGGTAACTTTTGAAATAAAAGGACCTATTCTTCAAATGATTAATAACAGGTGTCAATTTGGTGGTAGTCCGAATGAAGATGCAAACGAACATATTCGTCTCTTTCAAGAGATATGTCTTCGTTTTAAACTTAAACCAGAAACTGACCAGGCCATATTATTAAGACTTTTCCCTTGGACACTCCAAGGGGAAGCACGAAGTTGGTTAGATTCATTGGCCGAGGCTACGATAGAAACGTGGGATGGTATGTTGGAAAAATTTCTTAAGAAATATTTTCCAGCATCCAAGTCCGCGAGACTCCAACACGAAATTACCCAATTCTGTCAAAAGCCGATGGAAACCCTGTACGAAGCATGGAATCGATTTTCCAAAATGCTAAGAGGTTGTCCAAACCATGGTTTGGATACCTTTCAAAAGGTCCAAATCTTTTACAAAGGTTGTGATGTAGCAACCCGAATTTCAATTGACCAAGCGGCCGGTGGTTCTCTTATGGACAAAACCGAGCAAGAGGCTTATGAAATAATCGAGAAGCTAGCCAATTATTCTCATGAGTGGCATCAAGAACGCCCAATTACTCGTAATGCTCAAGTCCAAAGCGCCGGCGCCTATGATGACCTTAGTTCCCTAAGTGTTAAAATAGACGGTGTTGCTCGAACCATGGATAAAATCACCAAGGAAATTCATAGTATGAAAGTAGGTTGTGAATACTGTGGTGGTCTTCATTTAGGAAAAGATTGTGATGCCGGTTTAACAATGGCTCAAAAAGAAGAAGTGGCTTTCATAAGCCAAAGAAATAACAATCAATTTCAAGGAAGAGACCAATTTAACTTGAACTTTAACAACCCCTACAACCCTCAAGGTCAAAATTCCAATTACCAACAAGGGTCAAGTAGTGGGTTCCAACAACAAACTCTGGGTTTTTATCAAAAACCCCAACAGGAAGAAAAAAAGTCAAATTTGGAGAGTATGTTGGAAAAGTTGATTTCATCACAAACTCAGCTTGTCACAAATATAAACCAAACCAACGAGAAAAACGAACACCAGTTTCGAAATCAACAAGCCTCAATTCAGAATTTGGAGAAACAAATGAGTGGTTTAGCTAATTTACTTAGTGAGAGAAAACCAGGTAGTTTACCGGGCGATACAAATAAGAACCCTCGAAATGAGCACGCCAATGTTATCACCACACGGAGTGGTTTAGCATACGATGCTCCAAAAATGTCCGAAAATTCTGATTTTAGTGTTCCATTGAACCGAAATGATAAACCGGTTAAGGAGCCGGAAAAAGTGGTTGAAAAGGAAGAACGGGAAAAACCCGTAGTGAAACCATATCAACCACCGCTCCCATACCCAAGAAAACAACAACAAGAAAGGCTAGAGGCCGAAAGGTCAAAATTCCTAGATATGTTTAAACAAATTAACATAAATATGCCTTTCATCGATGTAATCTCAGGTATGCCCAAGTATGCTAAGTTCTTAAAAGACTTACTTACTAATCGGAAGAAAATGGAGGAACTTTCATCCGTCACCATGAATGCTAATTGTTCAGCAATTTTGATGAACAAAATACCAAAGAAATTAGCAGATCCTGGAAGTTTTACCACACCATGTCTCCTGGGAGATTTGGAATGCATTAAAGCATTAGCGGATTTAGGGGCTAGCATAAATTTAATGCCTTATTCATTATATGTTAAGCTAAACCCCGGGGTAGTAAAACCAACCCGAATGGCAATTCAACTAGCGGACTGCTCTATTAAATTCCCTCGTGGAATTTTAGAGAATATGTTGGTAAAAGTAGGTACCCTAGTATTTCCGGCTGACTTTGTAATTTTGGACATGGAGGAGGACACACGTGTGCCTCTCATATTAGGTCGACCTTTCCTCAATACCGCTAGAGTTATGATAGATGTTCATGGGCAGAAATTGACCCTTAGTATTGAGGATATGAAGGTTACCTTTTCCGTTGACCCTGCCCTACAATACCCCGAGTCTACTGATGATCAATGTTATTATGTGCAAACCATAGACACATATTCGGAGTTGTTGCAGGAATTTCCAGAATTGCAAGGTACGGGAGAATGCATTTTTGCGGAAAGTGATGAAGAGAATATGTTGGAAGAAGTGGAGATGTTGACCACCTTGATGGCTAACGGTTATGAGCCAAATGATGAAGAATACAGAAAGTTGGATTTAGGAAATGAGTACCGATGTAAAACATCGATTGAAGAACCTCCCGTTTTAGAACTCAAGCCACTTCCGAAACACTTGGAATATGCTTACCTACAAGAAGGTTCTGCTCTCCCGGTTATCATTTCATCCGAACTCTCTGTAAGTGAGAAGTCTAAACTTGTTTCCATGTTAAAAGCCCATAAAACGGCTCTAGCATGGAAAATTCATGACATCAAGGGAATAAGTCCCTTTTATTGTACGCATAAGATATTAATGGAAGATAACTATAAGCCATGTGTACAAAGACAAAGGCGACTCAACCCTAATATGCAAGAAGTTGTTAAAAAGGAGATTGTCAAACTCCTAGATGCAGGTCTCATTTATCCAATTTCGGATAGCCCTTGGGTGAGTCCGGTCCAATGCGTGCCCAAAAAGGGTGGCATGACCGTTGTCACAAATGAAGACGACCAATTAATTTCTACCAGGACTATCACGGGTTGGAGGGTATGTATTGATTACAGAAAATTAAATGATGCTACCCGAAAAGACCATTTTCCTCTTCCTTACATTGATCAAATGTTGGAAAGGTTGGCAGGAAAGAACTTTTATTGTTTCCTTGATGGTTTCTCGGGATATTTCCAAATCCCTATAGCACCAGAGGACCAAGAGAAAACGACCTTTACATGCCCTTATGGTACCTTCTCCTATCGACGTATGCCCTTTGGCTTATGCAATGCTCCTGCTACCTTTCAAAGGTGTATGGTAGCTATTTTTCATGATATGATTGAAGACTTTATGGAAGTATTAATGGATGACTTTTCAGTCTTCGGTGATTCTTTTGACTCATGTCTTCATAATCTTGAGCGTATGTTGATTAGGTGTGAAGAATCAAATCTTGTGCTAAACTGGGAAAAATGCCATTTTATGGTAAAAGAGGGCATTGTATTGGGTCATAAAATTTCTTGTGCAGGTCTGGAGGTGGATAGAGCTAAAGTGGAAGTCATAGCCAAATTACCACCACCGTCAAATGTAAAAGGCGTAAGAAGTTTTCTGGGGCACGCCAGTTTTTACCGGCGGTTCATTAAAGATTTTTCCAAAATTGCAACCCCCATGAACAAACTTCTTGAGAAAGATGCTCCATTTATCTTTACGGACGAGTGTCTTACCGCCTTTAACCTACTTAAAGCAAAGCTCACACAATCACCCATTCTCATATCACCGAATTGGTCAATACCATTCGAACTTATGTGTGACGCTAGTGACTTTGCTATTGGTGCCGTCTTGGGGCAAAGAATTGAAAAACATTTCAAGCCCATTTATTATGCTAGCAAGACATTGCAAGGAGCCCAACTTAATTACACTACCACCGAGAAGGAACTCCTGGCAATCATCTTTTCGTTTGATAAATTCTGATCCTATTTGGTACTAGCAAAGACGGTTGTCTATACAGACCACTCGGCATTGAAATACTTGCTTGCTAAGCAAGATGCTAAACCCCGGTTAATACATTGGGTCTTGCTTTTGCAAGAATTCGACATCGATATTAAAGACAAAAAGGGGGCTGAAAACCTAGCTGCCGATCACCTTTCTCGACTTGAGAACCCGAATCTTGGGGTTCTCCATGAGACTGTTATCCAAGATAACTTTCCAGACGAAAATCTCATAAAGATTGAGAAAATTGATGATCCATGGTTTGTAGACATAGCCAACTATCTTGCGGGTGGATTCCTAGAAACCGGTTGGTCACATCAGAAAAGAAAGAAATTCTTTAGTGACCTAAAATACTATTTTTGGGAAGACCCTTATCTATTTAGGCGATGTGCGGATGGAATTATTCGTCGGTGTGTTTCGGGGAAAGAATGCACCGAAATTCTGCTTGACTGTCACCTTGGTCCAACAGGTGGGCACATTGGTCCCTAAATCACGGGGAGGAAAGTTTACGAGGCCGGTTTCTATTGGCCTACAATATTCAAAGATGCCTATACTGTTTGTAAGGCTTGTGACACGTGCCAACGGGCCGGTCAAATCACTAAACGGGATGAAATGCCTCAACAAAGCATCCAAGTACGCGAGGTGTTCGATGTTTGGGGAATTGACTTTATGGGGCCCTTTCCAAAATCTCATTCTTACCTATACATACTTGTTGCCATAGATTATGTTTCCAAATGGGTGGAGGCAAAACCTCTACCAATAAATGATGGCCGAGTTGTGGTAAACTTTTTGATGGAACTTTTCTCTAGGTTTGGCACGCCAAAAGCTCTTATAAGTGACCGGGGCACCCACTTTTGCAATAAGCAATTGGAAAAGGTGTTGAAGAGATATGGAGTAATCCAAAAAATTTCAACATCCTATCATCCCCAGACAAGTGGGCAAGTAGAAAACACCAACCGGTCATTAAAACGCATACTTGAAAAGACCGTTGGTGCAAATCCAAAAGAGTGGTCAATCAAGTTAAACAATGCATTGTGGGCCTTTCGCACGGCCTACAAAACACCAATTGGAACAACTCCTTTCCGTATGGTATACGGAAAAGCATGCCATCTCCCGTTGGTGATTGAACACAAAGTGCATTGGGCGCTAAGGGCATGCAATTTGGATTACCAAGAAGCGGGTCGGTTACGTTTGACCCAACTAAATGAATTAGACGAGTTGAGACTCGAAGCCTATGACAACTCTCTAATTTACAAAGAAAAAACAAACAATGGCACGACAAAAGATTGAAACATCCAAAAGAATTCATGGAAGGAGATCGTGTCCTTGTTTACAATTCTCGTTTCAAGTTATCACCAGGAAAGCTTAAGTCCCGATGGACGGGACCATTTGTGGTTAGAAAGGTGTACCCTTATGGTACAATTGAAATGGTGAACTGGAAGGGTGATACTTTTAAAGTGAATGGCCACCGGATCAAACACTATGTTGATGGTCCCCTAGAAATTGAGGATGAGGTTAACCTCAACTTCAAGAACAAAGCATAAATCAAAATGGGGACGAGTTTGGTGAACGACTCGTTAAAAAATGGTTCACAATTGTAAATAGGTTTGAAATGTGTGCACGATAAATTTTAGTTTGGTACAAAATGATTTACGTTTGGCCTTTAAACACGCGCGACTCAGAAAAACAGGTCAGTGAGTTTTAGTGCAATGGGACGCCATCCCATTTTCCTGGACGCCGTCCCCATTTAAAGACGTGGACGCCGTCCTCTTTTGCTAGACGCCGTCCCCATTTAAATACCTGGACGCCGTCCTCCTTTCTGGACGCCGTCTAGAGTGACTGACTCAGAAAAAAAAATACGTTTTAAATACCTATCCAACCCATTTCTTAACCACAAAAACACATTTTTATCCATTTCTCTCTGCCAAACACGAAACACTCTCCAAAAACCCTAATTTCTACCTCAATTTCGCGATTTCTTCTTCAAATCCAAACTTCAAATCATGTTTTCTAGGGTATGGATACTCCATTTTTACACTTTTCTTTATCAATTACTTGAATTGTATGTTTATATCTATAAATTGGTGAAGGATAAGTGTGGGGTGTTTGATTTGCATGATTATTGTTAAGATTAACATGCCTTAGTAGTTTAATTGCCCATAATGTGTTTATTTTACAAAGATTACATGCTTTTAAGGGTTTGTTCATGATTTTAGGGTTTGTGGAATTTGAATCCGAATTTAGGGTGATTAGTTCATGATGTTGAGTTTGTGTATGATGTTAATGAATCTTGTGAAGTATTTAATTGTGTTGGTGATATTGATGTCAAATTGGCCGGGTCATTTTTGAATGTTCTTGAATTTTTTAGCATATTGTTGAATTGTAATGAACTTATGAAGTATGTATGCTTGATTTTCATTTGTATGGGCCTGTTGAAGTAAATTGATGGAATGGAATGCCATAATGTATGATGTTATAATAGGTCATTTGAACTAAAATTGCGAAAAATGTGTTATGATTTGTGATGAATATCATTAGAATGCAAATTTAAATGTTATGACCTATAACACAACATGCTTGAATCCTTGAGTCATAAGTTGATGCTACATTGTGAAGTTGTGATTTTCATTTTTGAAAAGTTATTAACGGGTTTATGTTGACTATAGTTGACTTTGGTTTAAAATTGTGAACATACGCTTTTGCTTAAATGAGTCATAATACTTATGAACTTGAAATGGAATGATTAAGTTCTCTTGCTACTCGGTTATGTTTTAGCTAACATTAACACAACGGTTTCTATGTTCTTTTGGTTTGGTGTTAATGTTTTGTAGGGACAGTAAAGCCGAGGAGGACCGGCAAAGAGAGGAAGGACAGCAGGTTTGGCTCAACCACGACAACCACCACCACAACAGCAACATCATTCATCATCATCGTCAGGAGAAGAAGAAGAGGAGGATCGAAATAATCCTCGAGTTTGGTTGACACAGGTTCAAAACGACGAAGACTACACAGAAACATTTGAGACGATAAACCGTAGGCCTATTAATGCCACTTGGTATTTTATCTGGGGCCCATTGGAAATGGCGGGTATGCGCCGCCATGTTTCTAACTTACTCGCCATCCCCTACGGTAGAGTAGTCACCCACGCTTGGGAGCAAGTTTTCAGCATCAACGAACCAATTTATCCGGTGCTGCTTAAAGAATTCTACTCAACTGTGCGGTTTAACAATGTCAGCGATTATTTGTCAAATGACTTTCTTCGATTTCGTTTAGGGGGTGAGTACAGGGGTATAAGTAGTTTTGAGCTATGCCGAGTTTTGGGTATTTTTGAGGAACTCACCGATGCCCAGTTAGGTGAATACTTGCGGGCCTCCGATTATGTTGGCCAGCATGAATTTAGTGATGTTTCTTATTGGCGAAGGATTTGTAGGCCGAATGCGGCTGCACAGTTTAGATCAAGCAGGCACAGGTACAACAAAATCGCAGCCCGGGATGATAAACTGCTTCATAGACTTAACGCATGCACTTTTAATGCGAGGGTTGAGGGTCACGAGAAAGTGAAAACGTTGGATTTATGGATTATGGACCAAATAAAGCGGGGTTGCTATACCGACATTCCTGGGTTGATCGGTAATTATTTCCTGGCCATTGCTACTGAGACACGGCAACAGAAGCCACTTCTGGGAGGCCACTACATCACCCGACTTGCTCGACATTTTAACATAGATTTCAGCAGATTACAGGAGTGTACGAACGTCATGAAACCATTAAAAAAGGTTTCTTATATTAATGCTGAAATTCTTATGAAAGATAGAAATGGGCATTTGGTACCTTTTGAGGCAGGTGGCGCAAGTGGTAGTGGCGTGCAGCAAGAACAGCAGCAGGAAGAAGAGGCGGAAATGGAGGCACAGACTAACGTTGGTGATCAGGTTCCGTGGCATCCGTCCCAATCAAGTTGGGCCAGTTTGGTTGGTAGTGTTAATAACATGAGGTTGAGCCCGAACGAACAAAGGAAGCACAACAACCAAATGTGGGATAGTCAGCAACGAATGGAGCAACGCCAGATTGCTCAAGTACACAATACGGGATGGAACAGTTATGGTATTGATTGGAATAACCATAACTCAGAGTTGTTTTATTCCAACCCCGAGCAGTACTATGGAACGACACGTCTGACACCCCAATACTACACGGATCCTGAACATCCACCTCCCCCTCATCCGATTTATAACTCTACCGCTGTGTTGCAGGATGCTCGGAACAGATTTGAGCAGGAATATCCACAGGGACGCCCGTACAGAGATGGTTCGGGTAATTATTTTTGGCCGTTTGATAACTAGGCCTGCGTGCCTTTGATCATTTTGTACTTTGTTTTGAGACAATTTAATTTGTGTGGTGTGATTTTAGACAATATTTGGTTTGTAATAACTGGCTAATTGTGTGGATTTATGAACGGTTGTGGTTGTAAAAACACCGTTCTTTTTATTATAAATTGTGTGGTTTGTTAATTTGTGCAGCGTGATTAAACTTCAAAGACTGGCATTAAGTTCAGCGACATTTAATATTATGATGTGTGTATGATGATAATCGCGGAATGGACGATGCTCTTATGCTGGCAGTAAGTTCAGTGGCATCCGTCTACATGTTCCACGATTTGCAGGTTAAAAATTAAAAATTTCTACAATCACCCTATCGCTTTACCCTCTAAATTTAATCCTTTTTCTGATTTCATGCAATGAGGGCCTTGCATGATCTCAAGTGTGGGGTGGGGAATAGAAATTTATCGGAATTTATCGGGAACTCGTTTCACTAAAATTAAGGCGTTTATTATAAAAATTTTAAAATTTTCAAGTAGCCTTAAAAACGATTAAAAGTCCAAAAACCATGTTATACGCATTATGATCTTAAAATCTAGAAAATAAATGTTGGTTTACATTTTAAATTATTAATAGTCTTTGAAGTTGCACTATCATTCAATTATTTGAATGAAAATCCTACTAGTTTAGTAAGCTAACTTTTAGGTCACTTGTACCAAAACGAGTGTAAACCGTGAGAGAGCGGTGATTGTATAGCGTGGTCGGAAACCGGATCTCGCGCCAGATCGAAAACCCTAAGGACGGTCCTCATTGTTTCTCCTAACAAGGACAATGTTGCGTCCGACCACTTGATATGACCAATAGGATGTATCTTTTCCATCCTCAAGGAAGTAAAGTCTTCCGAATGACACACTTACTAATTCAATTCAGAAGATGTAGTCCAGACCAGTTGTAGGGTGACAAAAACTCTTGAAAAGTCATTACTGACATCGACTGGAAATCTACCAGGCCTCAATGTCAAACAGGGAAACTGGTAGTCAAAGTTTATCTCAATGAGGGAGATTAACTAGTAAAACGGGGGGCACCATGTATACACAAAATGTTAGTGATTTATCAGATCCCCGGAAGGATAACCTCCAGAAAGGTAAAATATCAGCTTTTAAGACTGATAAACCTCAATCTTCATGATTAATTTAACGGATTAGATGATTACCTCATAATTGTCAATGATGTCCGGACGTAATGTGTATCCTCCTAAAGCACATTATTTTCTACCGACATCTCGTAATGTTAGGTACCGTGGGAGGGATTGGCTTGACCAATAGCGGGAAACCCGCACTCATTTTTAAAAATTCAGAAAATCCGATCAAAATCGGAAAACGTGCATAGTATTAAAAACTAGCATGATATTTTCAAAACCATAAAACGTTTTCATAAGATCCTGATTTCCCTAGGGTCAAATTTTTCGGATACTTGGCTCTAATCTCCCAAAAATGTGTGTGTGTGTTTCCATTGTGTATATAGCGTGCGTGTGATTTCAATAAAAGTGTGCTATACTTAAAGCATGCGTTTCCATTGTGTATATAGCGTGAGTTGTGTTTCATATCAACGTGTGTGTTTCGTGTGCTTCGAGTGATTCATGTAATGTTTGTAATCTATATTGTGTGATTATGTTTGATATTGTTCTACTTTGTAAAGAAAGAATTGCTTGAGGACAAGCAAGGTTTAAGTGTGGGGTGTTTTGATATTGCTCAATAACATCATATATATCTATCGCAATATCGTGTAAAATGCTCTAGAATCGAGGATAATGAAGGCGTTTCTACAAGTGATAATCCAAGATGCGCAAATTTGTATCGGAAGAGTGATTTACAAAGAGTTTTGATGATTTATGACATTGGTTGATCCCGATACGACTTAAGGTCTATTTAGTGCTCTAAAATGGTAAAACAAAGCTTCCAAGGTGCTAGGCTTCGTCCAAATAAAAGAGGATTGAAAAGAAAGCGAAACAGTGGATTTCAGCATATCTGGACGCCGTCCGGGGTTATAGGACGCCGTCCAGCCTCTTGAAACAGGACGCCGTCCTGTATTTGAAGACGCCGTCTAGCTATTAAGGACGGGACGCCGTCCAGCCTTTTTAGACGTCGTCCCGTAGTAGGTTTCAGCCGACTTTTGTGCTTTTTACCTACTTTCTCCACTTTAAAACTACTGTTTTGAGGGACTGTTTCATAACTTACGAATCAGAGAGTACAGAGACGATTTTTAGGAGCAAAATTGGAGAACTCCAAGCTCTTGGAAGAGGTTCAACATCAAGACATCAAAGATCAAAACCTTCATCATCCAAGAACTCCTTGTTCTTGTAGGTTATTTCTTGTTCTAAAACAATGATTTCAGTTGTTAATCTGATTGTTATGTTGTCTGTTACCATGATTGTTGGCTAGTTTCTATAATGTTTGTCTAGATTAATAACCAAGGTATTGGATGTAATCTTATTGATTGAATGTATTATGTGTGATAGATTAAAGCTTGAATTAAGAACCATGCTTATTGCTGTTAAAATCATTTGTATCTAGTTAATTGATATGTTGTTGATAAAGAGAACTCTTGTTGATGTATCATATTGATTTACAATCAACTTGTCTTAGATTGATTGTTTACTAAACCGGACCAAGGGAGGTAAACTAGATTAAAATGGTTAAACAAAATAGGAATGAATTGTGTAGAGCGAACGCAAAGACAATTGTTATTCAAGTCTTTGATCTAGCTAATCAACTAGTCACAAACGAAAAGGTCTAAGTAATAGGGAATCCTCACTTAGTAATTCTAGTTTTAGTACTCGCTAAAGAGAACTCTTGGCGGGTCGATTTAGGTGATTAGCATGCTTATAATAGTTATTTGATTACAAATACAAGAACCATAGTGAAAAGGGAACCCTTGATCTTGTGATTGTGTTTGCGTGTTTATTCAAGAGAACTCTTAGTGAACCTATTAGATAACTTACACACATAATTATTCAATCAGGCCTTAATATCAAAACTTACATCCAATACCGAGGGTAAAATATCTAGATGAACATTTCATCTCTTTGATTTAAATCAAAACTATCTTACTTGCTTTCTTTGCATTTATTTTCATCTTATAAATTTAAAAGACCAAAAATATTGTTTTTACATTTAACCTTCTCTGATTTGGCTAAATCGTTAAATGGCCACCAAAACATAAAACTTGTACCTTTAAGTTTCATTTACTTAGTTAATCATAATATAGTTTCTAATTCTAGTTTGGCTAATACAACTGTCCTTGGAACGATACACGGAACTAAACCAGTTACTATACTACTACACGATCGGGTACACTGCCCGTTAGTGTGTAGAAATCTTTAATCGGTATTTTTCCATATTATTTTATACGACAATTTATACGACACTTCTCGCACATCACTTAGCGTATCTGCTAATCCATATCTTAGCGTATCTGTTACTGTAAACTTTGCCTGACATATCACGTAAATTCCTCCGTAATCTACGAAATCTTTTGCGCTATATATATAGATATTCTATGTAATTAGAATACCACCCGATAGCCGAAAAATCATTTCATATCGAAAAATCCTTTATTAAATCGAACGAAATAGAATTCGTCATTAGTTCAAGTCCCTCGAGTTCCGATATGGAATCCCACTCAAGCTCCGAAAGCAGTGTGACCGGAATGGATCAACCAATTAGCCATCATCTATTCTAGATGAATTGGGGATAGGTTCGTAGCCTCCTCAATAATTGGAGAAAAGAAGAAGGTGATCCCTTCCATCCACCACATTGCCCTCTTGGCGATGAACCTGAAGCACTTACCGGCGAACCGGTCTGAAACACCATTTTCTCTCTCATTTCCAGAGTATCTCGTCACGATTATATACTACATTAAATTCTAGATTTTATTTATCCACTCGTCCGAACCGACAATCACCCCGGTGTAATAGAAGAAGTCAACGAGCTTCGCGCTCGAGTAGTGGCTTTAGAGAATATGGTGCAAGGGTTACAAACACCAACAAATAACGAAGTATTAATTCATAATTTCAATTTCATTGAATAAATACTCCGTAAAAGTTATGTAATTTCTAAAGTCTTTAGGGATTATTCAGTTCTAGTTTCAACCGTAAATCAAATGAGTTTAATTTAATATTAACTCATTAAATCTTATGTTACATCTGAAGAAAATATGCACATATATATTTTCATAAAGACTGTAATAATATTCTGTTGTACAAAATATTAATTGTGAAATTTTTTTTAACGGGTAGGTAATACCCGAGAGATATATAAATTCAAAATTAATATGTTACATTTTTCGAATCTGATTAAGCAAATCATCAACTATACTCCCAAAATCTCACAACAATATACATTCTTGTATAGTAATCAAAACAACCATTCTCACTCAAATTTGATTACGCATTCTGATTTTGACAAATCAAAATCCAAGTCATGATTTAACAGAAGACATCACTCTTAGATTCCTACATCTTTCAAAGCTATACTTTGGCTTCAAAACTGTGTTAGAACATCATATGTATATTAACGATTACAAACTGTGTTCAAACTCTCCGAAGTTTTCGAAGACACTTCAAACAATGAACAATCGAGATGATGATCCAACCACATATTACCCACATTTATGTACCTAAAAAGCTCTCGAAGCCAAAGTCATAGTTCGACGCGTATCCGTGTCAGACCCTTTGGCATTTATTAGCTAAAATGACTTTTCAATTCCTTTTCAAAGTAGACAGTTTTGTCACAGCTCCAGCATGTCAACTTCGACTTTTCAGTCGGACTAGTCTTATTATAACCTCGATAGATACGTTGCCCTTTCGTAATCGTTACTGGGGACCTTTCATATCTCGCCACCTTAGCAATAAACTTACCAACAACTTCAATTATCTTTGACTTTTCAAAAAATCATTATATTTATTGAAATCACATCATTTACTCATTCGCATCTTGTAACGAAAATTGTCATACGAATCATCGGAAAACAGTAACCAGTATTTTGAAATCTCGCAGCATGTCTACGCCAACAGTTATATGTGTACGTAAAACGTCTATCTCCTGGACTTACATACTTTGAATGTGAAGTTCTGAAAAATATTTTGAACTGCAAACTAGTTCTTGAAATGCTGACGAAGCATCAAAAACTGTAAACGATCTTAACAGTAAAAAAGTTTGATGACAAAGAATAGTAAGGTGGTAAAGCTGAGAAAAAGAGAAGGTTTGGAACTGGAAAATGGATTGAACAGATTATGAAGGAGGCTGTGGACAAATCACAAAGACTAAATCTGCCTTTAAAGAATCCAAATGATTCAGTGCCTGCTAAAGTCATTAACGAATACCTTACTCTTTATCTGAAGTCATTTATCTCTTTGCGCTATCAGTGTAACATCATATAAGAAACTATTAGTTTCTATATTCTATAAACTTTCGAGTTTAAATTATGAATGTTTTGAAGTAGTGTTGGGAACTGAAGCATGAGTTAGTATAATATAATGACACTTGATCAACGTGATTATATTACAGTAAGTCATGCTGAGTTTCTAATGGGACATGACGATTCACAGACCAGAAATTGCATTAGTATGTGTCTAACCGAGTTTGTTAGGATGCATTAGTGAGTCTGGACTTCGACCGTGTTTTTTTAAAAACGATTGCTTAACACTTTTTGTTGGAAACTATATATTATTAACATGTAAATATTATGTGATATATTAATCTCTTAACATGTTTGATATTGTGTAATAGATGTCTACCTCTAGTACAAATCCCATCGACTCACCTAATAATAATGAAGAGTCGAATATATTTTGGGAAGATTCACAAATTCCCGAAGAGGAACCGGAAGAAGAGGAACCGGAAGAGGAGGAACCGGAAGAAGAGGAACCAGAAGAAGAGGTTCCGGAGGCGGAAATATTAGGAACCATAGAAAAACAGATAAATAAAAGAAAATCCTCAACCAATGGACCAAAGTTAATAATGGTCAATGGTGTTTCCGCCGAGGAAGCAAAATATTGGGAAGATTACCAATTTTCTATGAATCGGATCCCGATGAGGATTCCGATGATGTTATAGAAATTACCTCGACCCAATTTGAAAAAGCAAAAGAAAATAATAAGGGAAAGGGCATCAAAATTGAGAAACCTGATTCCAACCCCGATGAACTTTATATGTATCATCAACACCCATATTTCTTAAGTTGTAACAATAACCCGGGAACCTCTAAGCCACCAGGTTTTTCTAAACGATTTGTGAAGACAACGGCTCGTATTAGTGGAACATCATATATCCCTAGAAAATTAGCAAAACGAAACAGGTCCGAAGAAGAAGAAACTAGTGAGTCGGAATAAAGAATTGTAATCATGAGGTGTAAAATATGTAAAATAAGTGTGCTTGTATTTTTCTTGTTGTATGTGAAAATTGCTTGTATTATTCGATAATTATCTTTTACGAATCTAACTCTCGTCTATTTTTACAGTATAAAAACAAAAAAAAAATGGATGTTAAGGATAGACAACCAAAAATTTTAGAAGACCTATCCGGGGACATGATTGATGAAATCTTGTCTAAAGTCGGTCAGAATTCGTCGGCACAATTATTTACGACAAAATTAGTTTGTAGAACATTTGAAGAACGTTCCTGGCATGCCTTAGTTTATAAAAGGCTTTCATTTGAAAGATGGGGTATATCACATTGGGGACACCGTAAGTTACGCTTTGTTTTCTTTAAAGCGTTAAATGAGGGGAACCCAAATGCAATTTTACGCTACGGGTTAAGAACCTATTTTGACTCAACATATCCCAACGTAGGACTTCGTGAGTTAGAAAGAGCTTCTAACATGCAACATAAAGAAGCATGTTATGCTTACGGGTTAGTGATGTTCGCTTCTCACCAAAGTAAGAAAAAGAACATCGGATTACAAATTTTAAATAAAACCTTTCCACAAGTGACGGATTCAGTAGTTGGGGTGAGAAACAAGGTTTTTAGATTATTACGGGGCTGTTGGGCATTACGAAACCCTCGTCCCTTTGAAGACGTTACAACATGATGTCTTGACAATGGCCACAACGGTTATGTTTCACAAGACCAAGGATGGGAAGTAGTCTTAGTAAAACCAGAATGCATGACTTGTTTCTGGACTTGTGAATTACGTGTTTTTATTTCCTTTGTTGAACGACTTGCGTATTAACTAGGAATATTGTCACAACTATTTTGTATCAAAGTGATTGTGTGCTATATTTCATGCTTTATGTATAATAGTGGTATTGTAAGTTTGTAAATTTTTGTATAAAAGTTTGAACGCGAAATATTATTATAATCAGTTTTTCATATAGAATTGTAGTAGTTGAATGGTATATTAGCTACTAAGTATGAACTTAATGGGTAGGTACTACCTGAATTAAAACTATAAAACGCTAATATGAAGGAAAAACTTTTATAAATGAGTTCATATTATGCTACAAAATACTATCGACTACTCTTAATATTCTATATGATTAACTTAATTCTTTTGGGCTATTTTTGAAGGAAATGGCACCAACGACTCGTCAGAATTTGAACATGAGCGAGGAAGACTTCCGTGTTTTCCTTGCAGCAAACATAGCCGCAGTACAGGCTACAATGCAAAACAACAACAATAACTCGAAATCTAGCAATGCAAATAATGCCACAAGAAATCGTGTAGGATGCTTCTACAAAGAATTCATTGCCTGTAAACCTCTGGAATTCGATGGAACCGAGGGTCCAATCGGATTGAAACGGTGGACCAAAAAGGTTGAATCGGTGTTTGCCATAAGTAAGTTTACTGAAGAAGAAAAAGTAAAGTACGCTACGTATACCTTCACATGTACTGCGTTAACATGGTGGAATACCTATCTAGAACAAGTGGGACAAGATGTTGCGTACCCACTACCGTGGTCAGCATTCAAACATCTGATGACTGAGCAGTATCATCCCAGAAGTGAGGTCAACAAGCTAAAAGTAGAGCTTAAGGGATTACGAACACAAGGATTCGATATTACCACGTACGAACGACGATTCATGGAGTTGTGCTTATTGTGCCCGAGAGCATTCGAAGATGACGAGGAGAAATTCGACGCATTTGTAAAAGGGTTACCAGAAAGGATCCAAGAAGATATAAGTTCACACGAGCCCGCTTCCATACAAAAGGCGAGTCGAATGGCTCATAAACTCATAAATCATATTGAGGAAAGAGTTAAAGAGCAGACGGCCGAAGAAGCCAACACGAAACAAATCAAAAGAAAGTGGGAAGAAACCAGTGACAAGGGTCACAATTTTAACAATTGTAAGACCCTAATCTTCATTGTACAGCAGAGTATATAGAGTACATAAAGTGTGGGAATGATTGTGCAGTTAAACAGAAGTCAGAGAGCGATCTGAGCTTAGTACACGCCGCGCACACCAAAGGGAGCGCGCCGCGCACTCCCTACTGTAGCCCATTTTTTTGCTATTTTAATGAGATATTTTGATGGGCATTTTGGTAATTTCATTTGTGGACGGGATAAAGGCTACCAGATCTGTTTGGGTGGAGTCATAACTCCATCTTCAACTACCTTATCCTTATCACTTTAAATCTAGAGAGAGACTTTGATTCTTGAGTGAGAAAGCTTAAATCCAAGAGGAAGAAGTTGCTTTTGGGTCAAATCGCGTGCATTAAAGTTGTTCGTCTCATCTCTAGCTTCATTTTGGTTGTAGTGGTACGTTCTAACTTTAATTTTCTTACCTTAATTTTGTGTAAGGGTTAGGGTTTGAGTTAGTGATGAACATAAAACCATATTTGGTGAATTTGGGTGTTCGTGGGTAAAATGGATTCATAAAGACTCAATGGTAACTAACCTAGGGTTTCAAAAGGTTAATTGATGTTTATGAGTTCTAATTGGTTAGTTAATCACTAGCACACCTAGTTAATTAGTAAATGGGTGTTAGATGGGTTAGTGGATGACCCGAAATGGGTGTGTTAACTTTAAATTAGTCAAAGGGTTAATGATTGACCTAATTAGGAAATATGGGTATGAAATACCCTAATTGTGTAATGGTTAGTGTCGTTGGACCTTAATCACCAGCTTTTAAGTGATTAATGATGGTCTTGACCCTTAAGGGCGATTTTGGTGAAAATGGGGCATTTAATGCATTTAAGTCATTAAATGCACATGAGTGAAGTGTTGGTATTTAGTCCAACAAGTTTGTTTGTTGATCGAGTACTTATTATATTAGGTACCTTGCTTTGAAGCTTGTGGAGGTATAAATCGTCACCAAATCGTTAAGGTGAGTGGAATGATTATATGCATATGTATGTAATGTATTTATTTGTATGCTATGGTATGAACCAAAGAGCCGGTAGTGCCATAGTAGGTGCGAGCGTGCTATGATGTGAACCAAAGAGCCGGTAGCGTCATAGTACGTGTGTTATAGTGTGAACCAAAGAGCCAGTAGCGCTATAGCACGATTTGTTAGGGTGTGAACCAAAGAGCCGGTAACACATTATCGTTGTTAGAGTGTGAACCAAAGAGCCGGTAGCACTCTAGCGTAAGTATGACTCGAGTTGTGATGTGAACCAAAGAGCAGGTAGCATCATGACAAATGCGTATGGTGTGAACCAAAGAGCCGGTAGCACCATGACGTGAGAATGGTTAACCATGGTTGTGTATTTTGTTTTGGTAGCATATTATATTATGTCGATTATATGTTATTGATTACGCTAGTAGCGATTTGTTGGAGATTATTAGCTTTGTACTTGAGATGGTATGCTAATTGTATTGCTAGCGTGTATGCGGTATATGTGTAAGTGATTGCAAGTAGGTATGTTATATATATATGGGTATAATTATTGCATTCACTTAGCTTTGCTTACCCTCTCGTTGTTTATCTTTTTATAGGCTTCGACGTTGACAAGGGTAAGGGCCTTCGATTGGATTAGAGATCCCGCTTGTTATTTGGGGGAAGCTTTTGGGATGTGATAGCTTTGGAGTTTGACCGAGATTGGGTAGTTTAACCCCAAACACCATGCTCATAGTGTCGTTTGGAATTTAAACTAGTGCGGTCGAAACTCGAACTTTTGTATGAAACTCGTAAAACGGCCGATGTGGGGCCCGTTTGGTAAAACTCATTTTATTATTGAATCGTGTGAGTTTTAACCGTTATAACATATTGTGAAAAACGTTTTGTCTAAATATGTCGGGAGGTGGGAGATCTTTAATTGAAAATTGACGAAATCGGACAGAACTGAATGTGGGCCTGTGCGCGCCGCGCACCCTGAGGTGTGCGCGTGGCGCACTCCACTGTAAAAAAAAAATTATTACACGTGTTTGATTGTAAATTGGGTTGGGTTGTTACAAGTGGTATCAGAGCATGGTCTAAGGGATTTAGGCGACTTGAGATAGGTGCCTAGACTTAGATTTAGTTGTATATGCGCTTTATGCAGGACTTGTAGGAGACGGGTCAGACCGGGGGTTGATTAGTGCTTAGGTTTATGTGAACTAACCTTGCGCTAATTGTTTTGTGTTGTGTTAGCAAGCATCAAGCAAGATAGACGTTGTACTAGCAAGTTAATGCGACGTGCTCGCGTAACAATGATTAGCTACCATTGTTACGGGTTCAAATCGTGTCAAAAAAGCGATGTACGACGATTGTTGAGCAAGATGGAGTAGGGTGGTGTATATGTACATTTATATGTGTTAGGTCTTCTCGTTCATTGCTTAACCATTTCCGTTTTATAGTATGAAGACGAGAAACGGACCCGAGACCAATGAAGGGGGTTCGAGCGAGGATGTTGAGTTTACGGCCAAGGTTGAGGCCATTATGAAAAGGCGTCATGAGGCCTTCTTAGAGGATGTTAAGAAGATGTTCTTGGATTCGATTGACGAACAAGTAGTCAATCTAGTCAAGGAACAAGTTAAGATTGTTCTTAAAGAGGATAACGCGGGAAGACGAGACTTCCACTATAAAAACTTCAAAGATGCTCAACCTCCCACCTTTGAAGGTGAACGAGACCCACTCAAGAGTGCTCGATGGATCTCCGATATGGAGGGGGCTTTCCGTACTAGTGAGCGCCCTCTCGATAAAAAGACAAGGTTTGGTAGTAGCATGATGAGGGGTGATGCCAAGTTGTGGTGGGATGCGAAAATCCGACTTTATGGCGAAGAACAAGGTATGAGTTTGACGTGGGATGAGTTTAAAGAAGAATTTTTCAAGGAGTGCCGAACTTCAGCCGATCTTTCAAAGCTTAAGGACGACTTACGTACTTTAAGGCAAGGGTCAATGGATTTGAACACTCTCAAGTCCAATTTCTTATCAAAGATCCAATTTTGCCCGGAGTATGATGGGAACAATCACATGTTGAAAGAAGATTTCTACCGAACCTTGAATGATAACTATCAAGAAAGGATTAGTAGGAATTCGGCGAAGACTTTTGATGAACTATTTGATATCGCTAAGGGTTTTGAGTCGCTTACTCAAAGAAAGAGTGACTTCACCTTTGGAAAACGAAAATTTGAAGCTACTAGCCACTCGAACAAGAAGAACAAGAGTGTGACTGAGAGCGTCGGTAGTGCGAAAAAGGGGGCTTCTAAGAGTTTTGGGCCCACGTGCTACAATTGTGGTCGACAAGGGCACTTGGCCCGTGATTGTACGAACTCATCTTCCCACAAAATTGTTTGTTTTAATTGTAACAAAGAGGGGCACAAGAGGCCGGAGTGTCCCGAATTGCGTAACGATAATGTTAAGCGATTAGAGAAGGCGGCGGGTACGGCTAGGGGTCGAAATTATTTGATGACCAATGAGGAGGCCAAGCAATCTAGCGAAGTTGTCTCAGGTACTTTCTTGGTTAACTCCAATCCGGCAAGGATACTCTTTGATAGTGGTGCAAACTTGTCGTTTGTGTCACCAAGATTTGTGCCTAAACTTAATAAACCGTTAGCTAAGTTAAGTCGTCCGGTAGAAGTTGAAATAGCGGATGGCAAGACGGTGCTAGTGGTTGATGTGTGTAAAAATTGTAATGTTGTGTTTGGTGTTGAAAACTTTAAAATCGATCTCATCCCGATGACTTTGGGTGATTTTGATATCGTTGTTGATATGGATTGGCTCGATCATAATAGATCCGATATTGCATGCCATGAAAAATCTATTCGAGTGAAGACCCCTAGTGGGGGAGAGTTAATTATTCATGGCGATAAAAGAAGAAGACTTGTGCCGATATGCACTTTTGCACGGGCACGTCGTTTCCTTGTTAGTGGTGGCATAGCTTTTCTAGCCCATGTTGTTGATACTCGTGATGAGCCACCACCCATTCGTGAAATTCCGGTGATAAATGAGTTTGAAGACGTTTTTTTGGATGAGTTACCAGGTGTTCCGGCGGAACGACAAGTTGAATTTCGCATTGAGTTGGTTCCGGGGGCTACCCCCATTGCTAAAAGTCCGTATCGTTTAGCGCCGATGGAAATGCAAGAGTTGTTAAATCAAACCCAACAGCTACTTGAAAAGGGTTTTATCCGACTGAGTGCTTCGCCATGAGGCGCTCCGGTTTTATTCGTGAAGAAGAAGGATGGTAGTATGCGGATGTGCATCGATTATCGGAAGTTGAACAAAGTGACGATCAAGAATCATTATCCATTACCTAGGATTGACGATTTGTTCGACCAACTCCAAGGTGTCTCTAAAATTGACCTACGGTCCGGCTATCACCAAATGCGGGTCCGTGAGGAAGATATCGAGAAAACGGCTTTTCGAACGCGTTATGGGCATTTTGAATTCGTAGTTATGCCTTTTGTTCTTACGAATGCACCGGCGGCATTCATGGATCTTATGAACCGAGTGTGCCAACCTATGTTGGACAAGTCGGTGATTGTGTTCATTGACGACATACTTATCTATTCGAAAAGTATGAAGGAACATGAACATCATTTGAGGGGTGTGTTAAAGACGTTGCGGAAGGAGAAGTTGTATGCTAAATTCTCCAAATGTGAATTTTGGCTAAGGGAAGTTCAATTCCTTGGCCATATCGTGAACGAAAATGGTATTCAAGTAGATCCGGGGAAGATAGAGACGGTAAAGAGTTGGGGACGACCGACTACGCCTACGGAAATCCGAAGTTTTCTCGGATTGGCCGGTTATTATCGTCGGTTTGTCCAAGACTTTTCTAAGATCGCTTCTCCATTGACGAAATTGACAAGAAAGAACGCGAGATTTAATTGGGAGAACGAGCAAGAAATTGCTTTTCAATTGTTAAAAGAGAAGTTGTGTCAAGCTCCGGTGCTAGTTTTGTCGGAAGGGGTGGAAGACATGACGGTCTATTGTGATGCTTCTTTAAATGGGCTCGGTTGTGTTCTAATGCAAAGGGGTAAAGTCATCGCTTATGCCTCTCGACAATTAAAGGAACACGAGACGAGATATCCGACTCATGATCTTGAGTTGGCGGCGGTTGTTCATGCGTTGAAAATTTGGCGCCATTACTTGTATGGTGTCAAGTGTACGATTTATTCGGATCACAAGAGTTTGAAACATCTTTTCGATCAAAGAGATTTGAATTATCGGCAACGTAAGTGGATGGATGTAGTAAAAGACTATGATTGTGAGATACTTTATCATCCGGGCAAGGCGAATGTGGTCGCGGATGCATTAAGTCGAAAGAGTCATCACCCGGCGTTACGATTGGGATTGTTACGTATGATTATTACTAATGATTTTCTTGAAAAACTTGGTGTGATTCAAATAGAGGCTTACGTTCACAACAAGCATGCGGAACGAATTGTGGGGCAATCGGAGTTCATTACTATGGGCTCGCGTGGTTTGTTGTTTTTTCAAGGAAGAGTGTGGGTGCCTAAGATGGGTGATTATCGACAAGTGCTACTTGATGAAGCACATAAGTCAAAGTATTCCATTCACCCGGGCGCGACGAAAATGTATCTTGATTTAAGGAAAGATTATTGGTGGCCGGGCATGAAACGTGATGTTGTAAAGTATGTTGAGCAATGCATCACGTGTTTGCAAGTTAAGGCCGAGCACCAAAAGCCGTATGGTAAGTTACAACCGTTAGAAATCCTGAAGTGGAAATGGGAGCACATTACCATGGATTTCATCACAAAGTTACCTAAAACGGCGAGAACCCAACTCGATTCGATTTGGGTGATAGTTGATCGATTGACGAAGAGTGCCTTGTTTCTTCCCATTCGGGAAGCGATATCATCAGAGACTTTGGCTAAATTGTTTATCAAGGAGGTAGTCGCTCGACATGGGGTTCCTATATCTATTATTTCGGATCGAGATACTCGTTTTACATCTCGGTTTTGGGAAAAGTTTCATGAAGATATGGGTACACAATTGAAATTGAGCACGGCGTATCATCTTCAAACAGACGGGCAAACCGAATGTACGATCAAACATTGGAGGATATGTTGCAGGCGTGTATTATTGATTTCGGTGGTAGTTGGGATGAGCACTTACCTTTGGTGGAATTCTCGTACAATAATAGTTATCATACTAGTATCGGGATGCCACCTTACGAGATTCTTTATGGGCGGAGGTGTCGAACTCCGATTTGTTGGGGTGAAGTTGGTCAAAAAGAAATCGGGAGTACCGATTTGGTCTTAGAAATGAATAGTAAGATTGACATGATTCGGGATCAGTTGAAAAAGGGGCAAGATAGATAAAAGTCGTATGCCGACAAGCGTAGACGAATGATCGAATTTCAAGAAGGTGACATGGTGATGCTTAAGGTTTCGCCATGGAAAGGTGTTATTCGGTTCCGAAAATGGGGAAAGTTAGCTCCTCGGTTTATTGGGCCATTTAAGGTTTTAGCTCGTATTGGTGAAGTCGCGTATCGATTGGAATTACCCGAAGAGCTTGCGGGGATCCATAATACATTTCATGTTTCCCATCTCCGTAAGTGTCTTGCGGATGATTCATCATGGGTGCCTTTGGACGAAATCGAGCTAAACAATAAGTTAGAGTATATTGAGGATCCGATTGCCATACTCGATGAGAAGGTCAAAAGGTTGAGACATAAAGAGGTTAGAACTTTTAAAGTTCAATGGCGTCGTAGTAAGGGTTCCGAGTTTACTTGGGAGCTCGAAGAATTCGTGTTGGTTTATCTTCCCTCTTGTCATGCGGCTTGGATCGCGAGGACGCGCTCCGATTCAAGTGGGGGAGAGTTGTAAGACCCTAATCTTCATTGTACAGCAGAGTATATAGAGTACATAAAGTGTGGGAATGATTGTGCAGTTAAACAGAAGTCAAAGCGCGATCTGAGCTTAGTGCGCGCCTCGCACACCAAAGGGAGCGCTGCGCGCACTCCCTACTGTAGCCGGTTTTTTTTGCTGTTTTAATGAGATATTTTGATGGGCATTTTGGTAATTTCATTTGTGGACGGGATAAAGGCTACCAGATCTGTTTGGGTGGAGTCATAACTCCATCTTCAACTACCTTATCCTTATCACTTTAAATCTAGAGAGAGACTTTGATTCTTGAGTGAGAAAGCTTAAATCCAAGAGGAAGAAGTTGCTTTCGGGTCAAATCGCGTGCATTAAACTTGTTCATCTCATCTCTAGCTTCGTTTTGGTTGTTGTGGTACATTCTAACTTTAATTTCCTTACCTTAATTTTGTGTAAGGGTTAGGGTTTGAGTTAGTGATGAACATAAAATCATATTTGGTGATTTTGGGTGTTCTTGGGTAAAATGGAGTCATAAAGACTCAATGGTAACTAACATAGGGTTTCAAAAGGTTAATTGATGTTTATGAGTTCTAATTGGTTAGTTAATCACTAGCACACCTAGTTAATTAGTAAATGGGTGTTAGATGGGTTAGTGGATGACCTGAAATGGGTGTGTTGACTTTAAATCAGTCAAAGGACTAATGATTGACCTAATTGGGAAATATGGGTATGAAATACCCTAATTGTGTAATGGTTAGTGTTGTTGGACCTTAATCACTAGCTTTTAAGTTATTAATGATGGTCTTGACCCTTAAGGGCAGTTTTGGTGAAAATGGGGCATTTAATGCATTTAAGTCATTAAATGCACATGAGTGAAGTGTTGGTATTTAGTCCAACAAGTTTGTTTGTTAATCGAGTACTTATTATATTAGGTACCTTGCTTTGAAGCTTGTGGAGGTATAAATCATCACCAAATCGTTAAGGTGAGTGGAATGATTATATGCATATGTATGTAATGTATTTATTTGTATGCTATGGTATGAACCAAAGAGCCGGTAGTGCCATAGTATGTGCGAGCGTGCTATGATGTGAATCAAAGAGCCGGTAGCGTCATAGTACGTGTGTTATAGTGTGAACCAAAGAGCCGGTAGCGCTATAGCATGATTTGTTAGGGTGTGAACCAAAGATCCGGTAGCACCTTAGTGTTGTTAGAGTGTGAACCAAAGAGCCGGTAGCACTCTAGCGTGAGTATGACTCGAGTTGTGATGTGAACCAAAGAGCAGGTAGCATCATGACAAATGCGTATGGTGTGAACCAAAGAGCCGGTAGCACCATGACGCTAGAATGGTTAACCATGGTTGTGTATTTTGTTTTGGTAGCATATTATATTATGTCGATTATATGTTATTGATTACGCTAGTAGCGGTTTGTTGGAGATTATTAGCTTTGTACTTGAGATGGTATGCTAATTATATTGCTAGTGTGTATGCGGTATATGTGTAAGTGATTGCAAGTAGGTATGTTATATATATATATGGGTATAATTATTGCATTCACTAAGCTTTGCTTACCCTCTCATTGTTTATCTTTTTATAGGCTCCAGCGTTGACAAGGGTAAGGGCCTTCGATTGGATTAGAGATCCCGCTTGTTGTTTGGGGGACGCTTTTGGGATGTGATAGCTTTGGAGTTTGACCGAGATTGGGTAGTTTAACCCCAAACACCATGCTCATAGTGTCGTTTGGAATTTAAACTAGTGCGGTCGAAACTCGAACTTTTGTATGAAACTCGTAAAACGTCCGATGTGGGCCATGTTTTGTAAAACTCATTTTATTATTGAATCGTGTGAGTTTTAACCATTATAACATATTGTGAAAAGCGTTTCGTCTAAATATGTCGGGAAGTGGGAGATCTTTAATTGAAAATTGACGAAATCGGACAGAACTGAATGTGGGCCTGTGCGCGCCGCGCACCCTGAGGTGTGCGCGTGGCGCACTCCTCTGTAAAAAAAAAAAAATTTTATTACACGTGTTCGATTGTATATTGGGTTGGGTTGTTACAACAATCAACACAACTTCAATCGCACCATTTATCGCAACAACAAACGCAACAACAATCGTTCCAACAACAACTACAACAACCATCCTAACAACAATAACCACCACAACAATCGTCCCAACATCAATAACAACCTTAACAACAACAATTCCTATAATAATAATAATCTGAAAAAGCCATACCAAAGGTGTGAAGAGTACCACCCGAATGAGTTCTGCACGACATTTTGCACCAAGTGTAAAAGAACTGGCCATGGTGCGAGAAAGTGTGAGGTCTACGGCCCAATGAATAACAGAAATAAAAGAACAGATAATGTCAGAACAAGTAATGCCGCCTTTATTTGTTATGGATGTGGAAAACCGGGTCACATTAGGAGTAATTGCCCGAACCCAGAGAAAAATAATGGGCAAAGTCGTGGAAGAGTTTTCAATATTAATACGGCAGAAGCGCAGGAAGACCCAGAGCTTGTTACAGGTACGTTTCTCATTGACAATAAATCTGCTTATGTTTTATTTGATTCGGGTGCGGATAGGAGTTATATGAGTACAGATTTTTGTGCCAAATTAAGTTGTCCATTGACGCCTTTGGATAATAAATTTTTACTTGAATTAGCAAACGGTAAATTAATTTCAGCAGATAATATATGTCAGAATCGAGAAATAAAACTAGTTAGCGAAACGTTTAAGATTGATTTGATACCAGTAGAGTTAGGGAGTTTTGATGTGATAATCGGCATGGACTGGTTGAAAGAGGTGAAAGCAGAGATCGTTTGTTTCAAAAATGCGATTCGCATCATACGAGAAAAAGGAAAACCGTTAATGGTGTACGGAGAAAAGAGCAACGCGAAGCTAAATCTTATTAGTAATTTGAATGCGCAAAAACTAATAAGAAAAGATTGCTATGCTGTTCTAGCACATGTCGAGAAAGTACAAACCGAAGAAAAGAACATCAATGATGTTCCCGTCGCAAAAGAGTTTCCCGATGTATTTCCAAAAGAATTACCGGGATTACCTCCACACCGATCCGTTGAATTTCAAATAGACTTGGTACCAGGAGCTGCACCAATAGCCCGTGCTCTATATAGACTTGCACCCAGCGAAATGAAGGAACTCCAGAGCCAATTACAGGAACTTTTAGAGCTAGGTTTCATTCGACCAAGCACGTCACCGTGGGGAGCCCATGTTTTGTTTGTCAAGAAGAAAGATGGTACATTCAGGTTGTGTATCGACTACCGAGAGTTGAACAAACTTACCATCAAGAACCGTTACCCACTATCGAGAATCGACTACTTATTTGATCAATTACAAGGTTCGTCAGTTTATTCGAAGATTGATTTACGTTCCGGATATCATCAAATGCGGGTAAAGGAGGATGATATTCCGAAGACTGCTTTTAGGACGCTTTACGATCATTACGAGTTTATGGTTATGCTGTTTGGTTTAACTAACACACCAGCTGTGTTCATGGACCTCATGAACTGAGTGTGTGGGCCATATCTTGACAAGTTTGTTATTGTCTTCATCGATGACATACTTATCTACTCAAAGAATGATCAAGAGCACGAAGAACATTTGAGAAAAGTGCTCGAGTTGTTAAGGAAAGAAAAAATGTACGCTAAGTTTTCAAAGTGTGCATTTTGGTTGGAAGAAGTTCAATTTCTCGGTCACATAGTGAACAAAGATGGTATTCAGGTGGATCGGACAAAGATTGAAACCGTTGAAAAGTGGGAAACCCCGAAAACTCCGAAACACATACGCCAATTTTTAGGATTAGCTGGTTACTACATAAGATTCATCCAAGATTTTTCCAAAATAGCAAAACCCTTGACTGCATTAACGCATAAAGGAAAGAAATTTGAATGGAAGGATGAACAAGAAAAAGCATTTCAATTGTTGAAGAAAAAGTTAACTACGACACCTATATTGTCATTGCCTGAAGGGAATGATGATTTTGTGATATATTGTGACGCCTCAAAGCAAGGCCTCAGTTGTGTATTAATGCAACGAAAGAAAGTAATTGCTTATGCTTGTAGACAATTGAAGATTCACGAGCAGAATTATACGACACATGATTTGAAATTAGGCGCGGTTGTTTTTGCAATAAAGACTTGGAGACACTACTTATATGGGGTCAAAAGTATCATATATATCGACCACGAAAGTCTCCAGCATATATTTAATCAGAAACAACTGAACATGAGGCAGCGTAGATGGATTGAATTGTTAAATGATTACGATTTTGAGATTCGTTACCACCCAGGGAAGGCGAATGTGGTAGCCGATGCTTTGAGTAGAAAGTACAGAGAACCTATGCGGGTAAAAGCTATGAATATAATTATTCGTACTAACCTTACTACTCAAATAAAGGAGGCGCAGCAGGGAGTAGTAAAAGAAGGAAAGTTGAAGAATGAAATACCTAAAGGATCGGAGAAACATCTTAATATTCGGGAAGACGGAACCCGGTATAGGGCTGAAAGATTTTGGGTACCAAAGTTTGGAGATATGAGAGAAAAGGTACTTAAGGAAGCACATAAAACCAGATATTCAATACATTCCGGAGCGGGGAAGATGTACAAAGATCTCAAGTAACACTTTTGGTGGCCGGGTATGAAAGCCGATATTGCTAAATACGTAGGAGAATGTTTGACGTGTTCTAAAGTCAAAGCTGAACATCAGAAACCATCGGGTCTACTTCAACAACCTGAAATCCCAGAATGGAAATGGAAAAACATTACCATGGATTTCATTACTAAATTGCCATGGACTCAAGTGGTTATGATACTATTTGGGTAATAGTCGATCATCTTACCAAATCAGCACACTTTCTGCCAATGAAAGAAGATGATAAAATGGAGAAGTTGGTGCGGTTATATTTAAAGGAATTTGTCTCTAGACATGGAATACCAATCTCTATTATCTCTGATAGGGATGGCAGATTTGTTTCAAGGTTTTGCAGACACTGCAACAGGCATTGGGACTCGTCTAGACATGAGTACTGCTTATCATCCACAAACTGATGGGCAAAGTGAAAGGACGATACAGACCCTTGAAGACATGCTACGAGCATGTGTTATCGATTTCGGAAATAGTTGGGATCGACACCTACCGTTAGCAGAATTTTTCTACAACAACAGTTACCATTCGAGTATTGAAATGGCGCCGTTTGAAGCACTTTATGGTAGAAAGTGCAGGTCTCCGATTTGTTAGAGTGAAGTGGGGGATAGACAGATTACGGGTCCGGAGATAATACAAGAAACTACCGAGAAAATCATCCAAATTCAACAACGATTGAAAATTGCCCAGAGTCGACAAAAGAGCTACGCTGACAGTAAAAGAAAAGATATAGAATTTGAGATTGGAGAAATGGTTGTGCTTAAGGTTTCACCTTGGAAAGGCGTTTTTCGATTTGGTGAACGGGGAAAACTAAATCCAAGGTACATTGGACCATTCAAGATTACAGATCGTGTCGGACCAGTAGCTTATCAACTTGAGTTACCTCAAAAATTCGCGGCTGTACATAACACTTTCCGCGTCTCGAATTTGAAGAAATGTTTTGCTAAAGAAGATCTCACTATTCCATTAGATGAAATCCAAATCAACGAAAAACTTCAATTCATTGAAGAACCCGTCAAAATAATGGATCGTGAGGTTAAAAGACTTAAGCAAAACAAGATACCAATTGTTAAGGTTCGATGGAATGCTCGTAGAGGGCCCGAGTTCACCTGGGAGCATGAAGATCAGATGAAGAAGAAATACCCGCACCTATTTCCAGAAGATTCGCCAACACCTTCTACAGCTTAAAATTTTGGGACGAAATTTATTTAACGGGTAGGTACTGTAGTGACCCGAACTTTTCCACGATTATATATTAAATGAAAACTATATTTGCATGATTAAATGTTTTCAACATGTTAAGCAATCAAACTTGTTAAGACTTGATTATTTGAAATGAGTTTCATGTAGACAATTGACCACCCAAGTTGACCGGCGATTCAAGAACGTTAAAACTTGTAAAAATTATATGATGATATATATATATATATATATATATGGATATATATATATTTAACATGATATTATGATAAGAAAGTATATCACTAGGTATATTAACAATGAGTTATATACATAAAATGAGACTATTGAATTAAGAAAACTCGAAACGATAAATATAATGATTATCGTTATAACAACGTCTTACTAAATACATATGTATCATATTAAGATATTAATACACTATGTTTAACATCATGAAATGATAATTACATATATCATTAAGCGTATTAACAATGAACTACACGAGTAAGATGAGACTACTAACTTAAGGATTTTGAAACAATACATATATGTAACGATTATCGTTGTAATAGTATTTTACACACACACACACACATACACACACACACACACACACACACACACACATATATATATATATATATATATATATATATATATATATATATATATATATATATATATATATATATATATATATATATATATATATATATATATATATATATATATATTAAGATATATTAATACACCATGTTAACATGTTAACATAACAATTTAACATCTCATTTAAGTGTAATAGCAATTGATCAATTACATTTAACAAGATCGTTAACTTAAAGGTTCCGAAACAACACTTACATATAACGACTAACGATGACTTAACGGCTCAGTTAAATGTATATACATATAGTGTATTAAGATGTATTAATACACTTTTGGAAGACTTCATGACATATATCAAAGTACTTCTACTTAACAAAAATGCTTACAATTACATCCTCATTCATTTTCATCAACAATTCTACTCGTATGCACCCGTATTCGTACTCGTACAGTACACAACTTCTAAAATGTATATACTATTGGTATATACACTTAATTATCAGCTCCTTAGCAGCCCATGTGAGTTATTAAACATGTGGGAACCATCATTTGGCAACTAGCATGAAATATCTCACAAAATTACAAAAAATATTATAAATCATTCATGAATTATTTACATGAAAACAAACTTACACATCCTTTATATCTAATCCATATACCAACGACCAAAAACACCTACAAACACTTTCATTCTTCAATTTTATTCATCTAATTGATCTCTCTCAAGTTCTATCTTCAAGTTCTAAGTGTTCTTCATAAATTCTATAAGTTCTAGTTTCATAAAATCAAGAATACTATCAAGTTTGCAAGAGATTACTTCCAAGCTTTCTAATCCAATCCAAGTAATCATCTAAGCTCAAGAAATCTTTCTTATTTACAGTAAGATATCTTTCTAATACAAGGTAATACTCATATTCAAACTTTGATTCAATTTCTATAACTATAACTATCTTATTTCGAGTGGAAATCTTACTTGAACTTGTTTTCGTGTCATGATTCTACTTCAAGAACTTTCAAGCCATCCAAGAATCCTTTGAAGCTAGATCAATTTTTGTTACTTCCAGTAGATTTACCTACTAAACTTGAGTTAGTAATGATGTTCATAACATCATTCGATTCATATATATATAACTATCTTATTCGAAGATTTAAACTTGTAATCACTAGAACATAGTTTAGTTAATTCTAAACTTGTTCGCAAATAAAGTTAATCCTTCTAACTTTACTTTTAAAATAAAATAAACACATGTTCTATATCTATATGATATGCTAACTTAATGATTTAAAAAACTGGAAACACGAAAAACACCGTAAAACCGGACATACGCCGTTGTAGTAACACCGCGGGCTGTTTTGGGTTTGATAATTAAAAACTATGATAAAATTTGATTTAAAAGTTGTTCTTCTGGGAAAATGATTTTTCTTATGAACATGAAACTATATCCAAAAATTATGGTTAAATTCAAAGTGGAAGTATATTTTTCAAAATGGTCATCAAGATGTCGTTCTTTCGACGGAAATGACTACCTCTTTAAAAAATGACTTGTAACCTGTATTTTCGACTATAAACTTATATTTTTTCTGTTTAGATTCATAAACTTAAGTTCAATATGAAACCATAGCAACTTGAATCACTCAAAACGGATTTGAAACAAAGAAATGACGGGTAAACAAAATTGGATAAATTTGCTAGTTTTAGCTACGAAAATTTTGTAACAAATCTAGACTAAACATATCCTAACTAATTTATATTGTATTATACATATTATGAAATCTTGGGATACCATAGACACATATACAATGTTTTGACATATCATATCGACCCATCTATATATATATTTCGGAACAACCATAGACACTCTATATGCAGTAATGTTTGAGTTAGCTATACAGGGTTGAGGTTGATTCCAAAATAATATATATACTTTGAGTTATGATCGAGTCTGAGACTTGTAGACACTGGGTCGTGGATCGATTCGAGATAATATATATTGCCTTATTTCTGTACATCTAACCGTGGACAACTAGTTGTAGGTTACTAAAGAGGACTGCTGACTTAACAAACTCAAATCATTAAAACGTAATAAAAATGTTGTAAATATATTTTGAACATACTTTGATATATATGTACATATTTGTTATAGGTTCGTGAATCGACCAGTGGCCAAATCTTACTTCCCGACGAAGTAAAAATATGTGAAAGTGAGTTATAGTCCCACTTTTAAAATCTGATATTTTAGGGATGAGAATACATGCAGTTTTATAAATGTTTTACGAAATAGACACAAGTAATCAAAACTACATTCTATGGTTGAATTATTAAACCGAATATGCCCTTTTTAGATTGGTAGCCTAAGAATTAGGGAACTGGCCCCTAATTGACTCAAATTCTAAAGGTAGATCTACGGGAACTAACAACCCCCATTATGGAATTTAGAATGCTTTAGTACTTCGAGTTTATCATGTCCGATGGGTGTCCCGGAATGATGGGGAAATTCTATATGCATCTTGTTAATGTCGATTACCAGGTGTTCACCATATGAATGATTTTTATCTCTATGCAGTTTTCGAAATGCCTGATATGAGATGTGTTATAAAAATGAAATCTTGTGGTCTATTATTATGATTTGATAATATATAGGTTAAACCTATAACTCACCAACATTTTTGTTGATGTTTTAAGCATGTTTATTCTCAGGTGATTATTAAGAGCTTCCGCTGTTGCATACTAAAATAAGGACAGGATTTGGAGTCCATGCTTGTATGATATTGTGTAAAAACTGCATTCAAGAAACTTATTTCGATGTACTATATTTTTATTGTAAACCATTATGTAACGGTCGTGTGTAAACGGTATATTTTAGATTATCATTATTTGATAATCTACGTAATGTTTTTTTAAACCTTTATCGATGAAATAGAAGTTATGGTTGTTTTAAAAATGAATGCAGTCTTTGAAAAACGTCTCATATAGAGGTCAAAACCTCGCGACGAAATCAATTAATATGGAATGTTTATAATCTATATGAACTGGACATTTCAGCTGGTAGGTGGGTAGGCTTCTATCCGACTAGTAGGACATGTAGTTCTCCCCTTAGCAAATTTCTCCCTTTTTAGAATGGCTCCAGTGGCTACATTTATGTTAAGTCTGGTCGCTCGGGCTGTTGTTGATAATGCTAAAAACGAACATATATTTCATAGCATTATCCTTCAAGAAAGACAAGCTTTTAGTTGCAATTGTTCTATTTACAAGTGATATTCGTTTAAATATTAAAAGGTGAAGATAAAAGACAGATTTGACGAATTGAAGACGCAAACGACCAAAAAGCTCAAAAGTACAAAGTACAATCCAAGAGGTTCAAATTATTGATGAGAAACGTCTAAAAGTTATAAGAGTACAAGCCGCAAAATACAAAGTACAAGATATTAAATTGTACGCAAGGACGTTCGAAAATCCAGAACCGGGACATGAACCAACTGTCAACGCGCGACGCAACGGAGCTAAAATTACAATTCAACGGAGTACAAGAATATAATATAATATATAATTAATTATATAAAATTATATATATATATATATATATATATATATATATATATATATATATATATATATATATATATATATATATATATATTAAAATTCGAGCAGCCCACGTTTAAAATGAATTGAGACCAGTATTTGACGGCCATGCGATCACATGGCCAGCATGAAGAAAACTCATGCGATCGCATGAGCCCAGAAGCTTGGCCACATCTATAAATTCAGCAGTTTTTCGGACGAAAATATCACACAATAATTCAATCTCTCTCTCTCTCACGATATATATATATATATATATATATATATATATATATATATATATATATAATTTATAATTTTAATTTTAATTTAAGATTAATAATAATAAGGTTATGTTAGCGAATGTTGTAAGTGTGTAAGTCGAAATTTTGTCCGTGTAACGCTACGCTATTATTAATCATTGTAAGTTATGTTCAACCTTTTTAAATTAATGTCTCGTAGCTAAGTTATTATTATGCTTATTTAAGCCAAAGTAATCGTGATGTTGGGCTAAATATTAAGACGGAGTAATTGGGCTTTGTACCATAATTGGGGTTTGGACAAAATAACGACACTTGTGGAAATTGGACTATGGGCTATTAATGGGCTTTATATTTGTTTAATTGAATGATAGTTCGTTAAATTAATATAAAGATTTACAATTGGACGTACCTATAAATAACCACATACACTCGATCGGACACGATGGACGGGATATTTATAAGTACTAATAATCGTTCATTTGACCGGACACGAGAATGGATTAATAGTCAATGGACTCATTAAAACAGGGGTGGATTACATGCAAGGACACTTGGTGTAATTTATAATAAAGTATTAAAACCTTATTACAGTTTAAGTCCCCAATTAGTTGGAATATTTGACTTCGGGTATAAGGATAATTTGACGAGGACACTCGCACTTTATATTTATGAATGATGGACTGTTATGGACAAAAACCAGATGGACATATCTAATAATCCAGGACAAAGGACAATTAACCCATGGTAATAAATTAAAATTAACACGTCAAACATCATGATTACGGAAGTTTAAATAAGCATAATTCCTTTATTTCATATTTTATCGCACTTTTATTTACTGTCATTTTATTTATTGCACTTTTAATTATCGTACTTTTTAATTATCGCAATTTTATTTATCGCATTTTAATTATTGTCATTTACTTTACGCTTTAAATTAAGTTATATTTATTTTTAATATTTTACATTAGGTTTTAACTGCGACTAAAGTTTTAAAATCGACAAACCGGTCATTAAACAATAAAAACCCCCCTTTTATAATAATAATAATACTACTTATATATATATATATATATATATATATATATATATATATATATATATATATATATATATATATATAGTTTTTAAAATATAGCGTTAAACTTGGCTAGTTCCCTGTGGACGAACCGGACTTACTAAAAACTACACTACTGTACGATTAGGTACACTGCCTATAAGTGTTGTAGCAAGGTTTAGGTATATCCACTCTATAAATAAATAAATAACTTGTGTAAAATTGTATCGTATTTAATAGTATTTCATAATAAATATATAACTATTTCGTATACGCCTCGCATAACATCAAGTATTTTTGGCGCCGCTGCTGGGGACTTCTTAAACGCCGGAAGCGAAACGCTATATATATAAAAAAAAGATTTTTATTAAGCTTTAATTTCTTTTTGTAAAAATACGTTTTAAATATTAAAAATACAAAAATATAAAAAGAAAAACGAAATATATATATTTTTAAGAGTTTGTTTAAAATATAAAGTTTTTCTATTTTTATTTTAGTTTTTAAAAATTAAGTTTTTATTCATTTTATATAAATAAATTAAAAACAGAAAAAAAAAAGAGTAAAAGTAAACGGGCTACACTGTAGCAGCCCAACAATTGGCCTGGTACCCGAAGCCATGCGACCGCATGGATTTACAACACTCAGCTCATGCTATCGCATGAGCTGATTTGACAGGCCTGGTACGTCAGTTAAATCGAATTAGGGTTTGATTTATATATAATTATTATTAATTAATTTATATTAGGGTTTTGTTTTAATATTAATTAGTTTTTGTTTTATTTATTTTGTATTTTTAAGTTATAATTAGTTGTATTATTTATAAAATTAATACTTTTATAAAATAAATAATATAAAAATAAAAATTTTATAAAAATTGTATTTTTATAACTTTAAGCCTATTTTTATATTTTGTATATTTTTAATCGTTAAAGCGTAATTTTATAATTTTTCGTTCGTAATTAGTTCGTAACTTAGTATTTTGCCGTAGCCATTTTTATTTCTAGATTTCTAGGCTTTGCCATAAAATCCCTTAAGTGCTTTTTTTCTAGACTAAGATTTAGGTGCTTTAGAATTTTGCGACGCCATTTTAAGATTTTAGTACTTTTAAGTTATTGCCTTTTTGGATATAGAATTTCTTTAAGCTTTAATACCTTTAGACGCAACTTTTAGACTTAAGTTTTTAGAATTCTAAGTTTCGACACTTTATTTTCTTATTTTTATTTTTCGACTGTTTATTTTTCAACGTTTTTCGACGCGCTCTTTTTCTTTCTTATTTCTCGACGCTCTAGTTTTAGGACATAGAATTTTCTATTTCTTCTCTAAAATTTCTTTAAATTTCGACAAAAAATTATTTTAAGTGGTTAAATTAATAGACATCCAAAATTTTCTGGTTCGTAGTAATAGTTGGATTTGTTAGTGGCGAGTTGTGGGCTTTTGATTTAAAGGGTCCTGGCTACCTGCTGCATCTATTGGCTATTCGAAACGTGGGCAAAATCAGAAAAGTCTATTAATTTGATAACTTATATAATTTTTATCTTTTATAGCTAATAGGATATTCAGTGAATGCACCGAGCAAAACGTTCACCACCTTTTATACGTTCACCACCTGTAACTCGATCAAGACATCTAGCCAATATTGTCGCCGTTGATTTTTCTTCAGAATCGTCATCTAGTCGACCAAGTACTCCAATTCAAATTTCCGATAATCCATTTTTTGAACCCGACCTCACAATTGAGAATCCGGAGGATATTCAGGGACAATTCATAGATCCTGAACCACTAATCATTCCTCCTGAATCATAAATCACTCATCCAGATATTGTCGAGGAAGAAACCATTAAGTCAGAATCCTCTAGTGATTCAGATTCAACAAATTCAATCATGGAGAATCTGGAACCTCTAAGTATGGAAGACCGAATGAGAGCTAAACGTACTGGCCAAGGTCACATAATTACTCAATCAGACATTAATGCGCCAGATTATGAAATCAAAGGACAAATTCTACACATGGTAACTAATCAATGCCAATTTAGTGGTGCGCCGAAGGAAGATCCAAAAGAACATCTTCGTACCTTTAATAGAATCTGTACTCTATTTAAAATCCGAGAAGTTGAGGATGAACAGATTTATCTCATGTTATTTCCCTGGACTTTAAAGGGAGAAGCCAAAGATTGGTTAGAATCGTTACCTGAAGGGGCGATTGATACATGGGACGTTTTAGTTGAAAAATTTCTTAAACAATTCTTTCCGGCATCTAAAGCCGTGAGACTTCAAGTAGAAATTGTTACGTTCACGCAAAAGCCAAATGAAACTCTATATGAGGCGTGGACAAGATTTGGAAAATTGTTAAGAGGATGTCTGCAACATGGTTTAGACACTTATCAAATAGTACAAATATTCTACCAAGGATGCGACATCACTACACGAAAAGATATCGATATAGCAGCTGGTGGTTCCATTATGAAGAAAACCGCAACTGAAGCTTACAAAATTATTGATAACACTGCTTCCCACTCACATTAGTGGCATCAAGAAAAAGATATCATTAGATCATCTAAAGCGGCTAGATCCGATTCTAGCCATGACTTCGATTCCATTTCCGCAAAGATAGATGCTGTCGAGAGACGAATGGAAAAGATGACTAAAGATATTCACTCAATACGAATTAGTTGTGAGTAGTGTGGAGGACCACATTTGACAAAAGATTGTCTCAGTATTGAACAAACAATGGAACAAAGAGAGAATGTTTCATATATAAACCAAAGGCCTGGAAATAATTATCAAAATAATTATCAACCTCCAAGACCAATCTACAATCAAAATTAGAATTATAACCGAAATGTTCCATACAATAACCAACAATATCCTAGCAATCAACAAGTATCCAATAATACTTATAATCAGCAAAGACCTATTTTTCCAAATAAACCACCACAAACCGATGATAAAAAGCCAAATTTAGAAGACATGATGTCAAAGCTAGTTGAATCTCAAACTCAATTTTTCACATCTCAGAAACAAACTAATGAACAAAATGTTCAAGCATTTAGAAATCAACAAGCTTCAATCTAAAATCTGGAACAAGAAGTAAGCAACCTAGCAAGGTTGATAGGTGAAAGAAAACCGGGAAGTCTACCTAGCGATACAAATGCTAACCCCCGGAATGAAACAGCTAAAGCCATTACCACAAGAAGTGGTATTACACTTAAACCACCTGAAATACCTGTAATTTCTGATGACTCTATTCCTACTCCACAAAAACAACAACCTGAGCAAGAGAAGGAAACAGAACCGGTAGTTGAAAAGGTTAATGAAGATAACACAGTTAAGGCTAAGCCTTATGTTAAACCATACCAACCACCACTTCCTTACCCCAAGTAAAATGAGAAAAGAAAGACTTGAAGCCGAGCAATCCAAATTCTTGGATATGTTTAAACAGATAAATATCAATCTTCCTTTCATTGATGTGATTTCAGGAATGCCTAGATATGCTAAATTTTTGAAAGATCTAATCACAATAAAAATAAAATGGAAGAACTCTCGGCTGTTACTATGAATGCAAATTGTTCTGCAGTGCTGTTGAATAAACTACCAGAAAAACTTTCAGATCCAGGAAGTTTCACAATTCCATGTTTTCTGGGTAGTCTTAGTTCAATAGAAGCATTGACAGACTTAGGTGCTAGTATAAATTTAATTCCGTATTCACTATACGCTAAACTAGACCTTGGAGAAATGAAACCAACACGAATAAGCATACAACTAGCCGATCGATCAGTAAAATATCCTAGAGAGATAATGGAGAACATGCTAGTTAAAGTTGCTACTTTAGTATTTTCAGTAAATTTTGTTATTCTGGACATGGAAGAAGATTCTCAAGTTCCTCTCATATTAGGAAGACCATTCTTAAACACGGCTAAAGCAATAATAGACGTGTTCGTTAAGAAACTGACCCTAAGTATAGAGGATGAGAGTGTTACCTTTTCTGTTGATAGAGCCATGCAACAACCGCAATCTGCAGATGATACATGTTATTATATTCAAACTATAGATTCACATGCAGAATTGTTAGAAGAATTTCCAGAATTACAAGGAACAGGAGAATGTTCTTTAGGAGAAGGAACTGAACCAATTGATGAAGCTGAAATGTTAGCTACACTTATGGCTAATGAATATGAACCAACAACAGAAGAAATTCAAATGCTAAAAGAGGAAGACAGATATTTATATAAATCATCAATAGAAGAACCACCGATATTAGAGTTAAAGCCACTTCCAAACCATTTGGAATATGCTTATTTACATGGTGAATCTGAATTACCTGTAATAATATCGTCTTCTCTTACTGAAAATGAAAAATCTCAACTCATTTCTGTGCTAAAAGCTCATAAACCAGCTATTGCATGGAAGATTCATGACATTAAAGGCATAAGTCCTTCGTATTGCACACATAAAATCCTTATGGAAGAAGGCCATAAAACGTATGTGCAACGCCAACGAAGACTAAATCCTAATATGCAAGATGTTGTTAAGAAAGAAATTATTAAACTGCTAGATGTAGGTTTAATTTATCCAATTTCTGATAGTCCATGGGTAAGCCCAGTTCAATGTGTACCTAAGAAGGGTGGCATGACTATCATCACAAATGAAAAAAATGAGCTTATTCCTACTAGGACTATAATAGGATGGCGTGTTTGTATTGATTACAGAAAATTAAATGACGCCACCAGAAAAGATCACTTTCCCTTACCTTTCATTGATCAAATGTTGGAAAGATTAGCTGGAAATAGTTACTATTGTTTTCTTGACGGTTTTTACGAATACTTTCAAATTCCAATAACACCCGAGGACCAAGAGAAAACCACATTCACGTGCCCTTATGGTACTTTTGCTTACAAACGCATGCCATTTGGACTTTGCAACGCCCCTGCAACCTTTCAAAGGTGCATGATGGCGATTTTTCACGACATGATAGAAGAATGCATGGAAGTTTTCATGGATGACTTTTCAGTCTTCGGTGATACTTTTGAATCATGTCTAGTTAATCTTGAACGAATGCTTATTAGATGCGAGCAATCAAATCTAGTACTTAATTGGGAGAAATGCCATTTCATGGTTAGAGAAGGCATCGTTCTTGGTCATAAAATTTCAAAGGAAGGAATTGAAGTGGATAGAGCTAAAGTAGATGTAATTGCTAAACTTCCACATCCCACCAATGTTAGAGGAGTTAGGAGTTTTCTAGGGCATGCCGGTTTTTATCGACATTTCATAAAAGATTTTTCTAAAATTGCCACTCCTATGAATAAACTCCTAGAAAAGGATGCTCCATTCATCTTTTCAGATGAATGCATCAAATCTTTTAATATTCTTAAAGAAAACTCACTAATGCACCGATCATGATAACTCCAAATTGGAATTTACCATTTGAACTCATGTGCGATGCGAGTGATTATGCAATGGGAGCCGTTTTAGGACAAAGGATTGAAAAATGATTTCAATCTATTTATTACGCTAGTAAGACGTTACAAGGAGCACAAACGAATTACACAACTACTGAAAAAGAACTCCTTGCTATTGTCTTTGCTTTTGACAAATTTCATTCATATCTCGTTCTAGCTAAAACGGTGGTCTATACCGACCATTCTGCTCTTAGATACCTATTTTCAAAACAAGATGCCAAACCACGATTAATCCGTTGGATCTTACTCCTACAAGAGTTCTATATTGAAATCTGAGACAAAAAGGGAGCAGAAAATCTCGCCGCTGATCATCTTTCTCGTCTTGAAAATCCTGAATTAGATGTTCTAAATGAATCGGCCATACAAGATAACTTTCCTGATGAATATCTATTGAAGATAGATTATAGTGAAATTCCATGGTTTGCAGACTATGCAAAATACTTAGTATGTGGATTCCTTGAAAAAGGGTTGTCGTACCAAAAACGAAAGAAATTCTTTAATGATATAAAACACTATTTCTAGGAAGATCCACATTTGTTTAAAAGTTGTCCCGATGGAATAATACGCCGATGTGTATTCGGGGATGAAGCCAGTCAAATCTTAAACCATTGTCACACAGGACCAACAGGAGGACATTATGGGCCTCAACTAACAGCAAGAAAAGTTTACGATGCTGGATTCTATTGGCCTACAATTTTCAAAGACGCACACCTTCTTTGTAAATCCTGCGATGCTTGTCAAAGGACCAGAAAAATAAGTCAATGTGATGAAATGCCACAAAATGTCATTCAAGTATGTGAAGTATTTGACATTTGGGGTATTGACTTTATGGGTCCATTTCCAAAATCTCATAATAATCTCTACATTCTCGTTGCCATTGATTATGTATCTAAATGGGCGGAAGCACAAGCTCTCCCAACTAATGATGCACGAGTTGTAGTCAACTTCTTAAAATGTCTTTTTGCAAGGTTTGGAACACCGAAAGCTTTAATAAGTGATCGAGGTACTCATTTTTGTAATAATCAACTTGAGAAAGTTCTCAAAAGATATAGAGTAACTCATAAAATCTCAACCGCTTATCATCCACAAACAAGTGGACAAGTTAAAAATACCAACCGAGCTTTAAAACGTATTCTAGAGAAAACCGTAGGATCAAATCCGAAGGAATGGTCCATAAAATTAGAAGATGCACTCTGGGCTTTTAGAACAGCCTACAAAACTCCAATTGGAACCACACCTTTTAAACTCGTTTACGAAAAAGTATGTCATCTTCCAGTAGGAATTGAACATAAAGCATTTTGGGCTTTGAAGACATGTAATCTTGAATTACATGAAGCCGGACGTCTACGGTTAAGTCAATTAAACGAATTAGAAGAATTAAGACATGAAGCATACAAAAATTCGTTAATCTATAAGGAAAGAACGAAGAAATGGCATGATAAAAAAATCAGAAGTTCAAAAGAATTTAAAGAAAGAGACAGAGTTCTTCTTTTCAATTCACGATTCAAGCTATTTCCTGGAAAAATGAAATCAAGATGGGCTGGACCATTCATAGTCAAAAGAGTTTTCCCATATAGAACAGTAGAATTAATAAATTCAAATGGAATTGAATTCAAGGTTAATGGTCACAGAGTTAAACAATACATAGATAATCCAATGGAAGTTGAAGATGAAGTTAATCACAATCTCGATACCACAGCTAACTAAGTGTGGGAAGATTCTAATCTTTTTAGGGTAATATGTATTTCTGTTAGAGTTAAATATTCTGTTTTCGTATAGTTCTCGAGAATGGAATCCGAATGGTCTTTCCCTAGCAGACCCTAAAGAACTAGTCTTCTCCCCCATTCTGAATTTTTTTTTTTTTTTTTAGGTTTTACGAGATGAAGAATTCCTTTGATCTGAACCATGGTCTACTACTACACGCTATGATTACTAAACGTAATAATGACACATTCCCGAGTGAAGTGGTATCCTTCATAAGAGGCAAAATGGACGAAGTAAGGAAAGAACTCAGGAAAGATCATCATAAGATACATTTTGAAAAAGGAAAATCAAAATTCGCAACAAAAAAAAGAGCACGACACCTTGAAAGATGTTATAAATGCGGAAAATGGTCACACTAAAGTAAATGTTCAAACAATCAAACATATTCAAATACCGAATTTGTTACTCTATGCAGAGAAGGACGTTCATATGTTTAGAAGAAAATATATTGAAGAATCGAGGTTACGCTTATGTAGCTATGGAGAACCAAATTACACGACTCTCCTATGAGTCAGCTAAAGCAGGTCTCTGAGAATTCTTTCTCACAGGTAAGTATGTACAGTTTTTATTTATTTTTATTTATTGCTTTTAACCTTTTGATAATAAACGCTGAATCGTTCGCTATAAAGTATTAAATTGGTATTTAATAAAATTAGGTATGCGAAACCGAAATTATTGATATCATACAAAAATTTATTACATCGCTGCGAAATTTACCGTTTATTCTTAAGGTATAAATATCTTTAATCAATCAACCCAAAATATTTTAAAAATTCGTCAGGAGTAAAACTAGATTATGGAACCGAAATTACTTTACCGAAAAGAGGGGCGTATATTTTTGTTAATATTTGATTGATTAAAGTGGGATAAAAGACCAAAAAGATTTTTAATTTTAATTTTTACCTTGTTTTTAAAATTAATATATAAATATTAAATTAATATTGTAAATCTTTTTTAAATCAAAATATTTAAGTTTTTAAACATTTTAAAAATTAATATTTTCAATATAAGTTTGTAAAATTAATGTATAAAAATATTAATGATATTTATATGAATTTTTAATTTTATTCATTTTAAATTTAAGTTTGGTGTGAATTTAAAAACAAAAAAAATTTACTTTATTTCATTAAGTTAAAAATTTGATATTTAAAATTCGTCGTGAGTTGAAAACTAGGTCGTTGAACCGAAATTGCTTTACCCAAGGGAAGGACGAGAAATTTTATTATCATTATTTTTAATCTTATTGAATTAAAGTATGCCAAAAACAAAAAAAATCCAAAAATCTTTGCTTTTAAAACGACGCTTAAAAAATAACAAATTTTAAAACTTTGTCGAGAGACAGACTAGGACTAAGATCCGAAACGCCCTCATTCTAAAAGAAATTTTTTTTTAAATAATTTAATTATTTGTTTTATTAGTCAAAGGTTTTTTTTTTTTTTTTAAAAAAGGAAGAAATCAGACCCCATGCGATCGCATGGAGTTTCCTCTTCAAATCCATGCGGTCGCATGGAGGCAAAATGCTGGCCAGGATCATAAAATCAGTCGAGTTCTCTGTCTTCACAAACAACACACACACATACGTAAAATACTCCCAAACATCACCTATAATCATCAATTTTTCATCAAAATCAACCAAATCTCTTGCTATAATCCGTTTTAATCATAAAATTGTTCAGAAGTATTTAAGAAAGGTAACAATTACATCCCTAAAACTCTTTAAATTTGAATTTTAGTGTTCTTGAGCTAATTTTTACCTAATTTGATTTTGTTAATTTCTAGTGTAATTAGAGTTAAATTGTTAGTATATTACGCATGTATAACCTAGATTGATGCTATTTAACGTGATTTGAAGCCAAAAACTTCAAATTTTTTAGAAATCTAGGGTTTGTGTTCTTGAGCAATTTGGGGCTTTTTGATATAAACAGGTTATGGCCGATTTTTGTCTTGAATTATTGCTAAATTAAGTAGTATAACATGTTTAGGTAGCTAAATGATCCAAACTTTGATCCTAAACATGATTTTTGAGAATTAAAGTAGACTTTTTAAGTCTAAAATTCATGAACTTGATTAATTTGATATAAATGCCATTTGAAACTTGTTTACTTGCTAGTAATGATTATTTTGACATGTTATTTGAGTTGAATACTTATGAACTTCGTAAACATTTTTATATATGCTTATTTGAAAAAGTGTATATTTGATAAAAATATGAAAATGAGTATAAGTTTAATATGAATTAAACATGTTATTGTAATTGTTTTAATTTGTTATTTTGCTAACACTAATGCATATTTGGATGCACAAATTTTGTGGTTAATGTGTTTTGCGGAGATATACCGATACTGATGGTGCATCATCATCATCTAGGCAACCTGTTCCTGAACCACAACTAGAAATGCAATATGAGCCACAATATGAACCAGAACCTGAACAGGAACAACAATATCATAATGATCAACACATACCGTATTATGATCCGTAACAAGAATATGTTAATGCCTACGTACAATTTCTGATTCATCCAATAATAGAACACCCAACGATTCATGAAGAACTGTTGCATCCTAATTTGAGATTTGATCGAAGCTGGAGAGATTATTCGACGTACCAAAGTAACAAATTTAAACTGGTAACGAAAAATGTAGAAGTACCGAAGGTAATCGATTGGGAGCCTTTGAAAAGGGTCCAACTAGCTAACTCAGTTAGGCAGCATCTGATCCAAAGGTATGGGAACTCTTCTTTTCCCGATTGGGAACGTTTATTCACCATTCGTAGGCCTGTATATAAGGAATGGTGTGTTGAGCTTATGAGTACTATATCACTTGATACGGATGTAGTTAGGTTAGACGATAGGAATTTTCTTAGATTTTTACTTGGTCGTAGGATGTATAGGATGTCCATGCTGGACATGGCCAGGGCTTTACAGATTTACACTCCTGGTGAATTACTACTACCTGATTGTACAAATTTGATTTATCATGGTGAAAGGGTAAATAGGAATTTTGACGTGGACGCCGTCAGGAGGCGTATGTCAAATTATAATATTTTTACGCTGGGAGGAAGACACTCCTATTTAGATATTAACAAAGCAGAGCTTCGTGTTATACATAGATTTTTAGCTAATTCGATTACACAAAGAGGTAAAAACAAGGAGAAGATGACCTTACATGATTTATTTTACCTTAAGTGTATTCGAAACACTAGAAGCGTTGTTAATATCCCCTACTGTGTTGGTTGTTATCTGTCCAAAATGGTGGCAGGAATACGGGACGGGGGAATAATAGGAGGAGGTATTTTTGTTACTCTCATTGGAGAGTATTTGGGTGTAGATAGGGATCAAGGGGGTCCACTGATGGTGTGTAGGGAACAGGTTGACACTTTAGGATTGCGGGTCTATCAGGGTGCAAAGGTATTAAAGAGCGGACGCAATCAGGCAGTACCATATGATGGTCATCATCCACAGGTAGAGAGAGGTTCAGATGAGGAAATGGAGGAAGCGGATGACATTAGGGATGTCATTAGGGAGGCTATTACTGATGTTTACCAGCGTATAGATGAGGTAGAAATGACAAACGAGGCTAGACATAGTCAGTTCGAGCAGTGGGACGCCGAGAATTTGTATGAGCATTCCAGGCAACGACAGCATGATAGATGGCACTATCATCAGCATCAGATCATGAGCCAGCTATCACCTCAGGTACCAAATAACTACGTACCGACCCGACCTGCTTACTATCCTCTACACCAGCCCGATATGCGACTACCATTTACTCTCTACGACCCCAACCAGGCCTATTAGTACACCTATAACCAACCGTGGAACCCGACCGATGACATGAACTGGAACCCCTATCCAGATTGATACAGTTCCCGTTGGTGATTTTTATCTTTTATTATTTTTATTTACTTATATTTAAAACATATAATATTGTGATACTTTAATGTAAGTTTTAATATTTTTATTATGTTGTACTAATATTTCATATTTGATTTGAAAGTAGGATGTTAAGTCCATTTCAAATTACCATGCATGTTTATATTTGTATTGTATGTATTTTATTTCATGTACACAACGGGGTAAAACAGCACATTTTCAAAGACTGGCATTAAGTTCAGCAAAAGCTGCTAATTTTGATGACAAAACGAAAAACAAATGTGATGTAACAACAAGACGGAATGAACAAATGATGTGCACCATTTATAATCCAACAAACAAACGCCAATATGTTTGGAAACTTTGGTAAAATTTAATCATTTTTCTACGCTAATCACCCTCAATAATTTAAATTGTTACTAATTTCTTGCAAATGAGGGCATTGCAAGATCTTAAGTGTGGGAAGGGGTTAAATTCTTTCGGATTTTTAAAATTTTAAATTTAAACACTTGGTTACCATTAAAAATACTAGTAACGCAGTAGTAGTATTAGAATCTAGTGCTCTCTGATAATAAAGAACAGCCCTAGTCTTATATACTGGCTACCCAATTCTAGTAAAAAATTTCAAATAAATGAATTCAAAATCATGTTTATACATATTTATGAATGATAAAGCTAGGTGTTAACACCGAAATTATTGTTACCTCGGAAAGGACATAAATTGAGAAACAACCCAAAATGTTAGAATTCATTTAAAATGGAATAGAGGAAAATAAAAAGGCAAAGAAAGGAAAATAAAAGCCAAGTGTGGGAAAAATTTACCAAGTTATTTAAAACATATATCACATATTTTTATACAAATAATTAAAGATACTTTTATTTTGGACAATATTAACCAGTTTTACCCAGTTTATTGTAATATAAATGAAATTTAAAAGGAAGTAAAGTCTTCCGAGAAAAAGACACGCGCTTCTTGATTTAGGTCAGGAAGTTGTCGTCCAGACCAGTTGTAGAGTCTACGAAAAACCTTGAAAAGTTTTCTAGAAAATCAGCTGGAAATCCACGGACCTCGGCATCAAACAGGGTCGCCAAGTGGTCAGACTTATCCTAACCATGAGAGGATCTGTCTCGTACAATGGGGGGCACCATGCAAATTAGCTTATAAGACTAATGAATCAGATCCCCAGAAAGGATAATCTCCTTAAAGATCAAAAATCAGCTTTTAAGCCTGATATTACTCAATCCTTGAGATTGACTTTAAAGATTGAGAATTACAAACTCATGAAATTCGATGATATCTAATCTCGAGCTTGAACGAGAAAATATTTTGATCAAAATTACAAACCGATTTGTTTTCTGAAAACCCATTTTTAATGCGTTCATTACCATTGAACGTAAAATTCTAGGAATTCACCTGGAATTTATTAGGTCACCTGAACCAAATCGGGTGTCAACCGTAAGAATGGTGGTTGCATAGCATGGTCGAAGACAGGACCTTTTGCCAGACCGAAAAACTATAGGGTGATCTTTACTATTGCTCCTACAAAGGATAGTAATTGCATCCGACACGTTATAGACCATAATCAAAAGCATGTCACGGGACATTGCCTTAACAGTTGCTTGTTCAACGCTTTCCTTTACAACCGGACGGTAGTTTACCGAAAGGTAATATACGGAGCAAGTATACTGGACGTGTTGCTTTCCTAATACAAGGTTAGTAAGTGGGTGACACAAAATCGCAAGTTTTGAGCTAAAATTTTCAAATCTGAAACCCACAAAACCCACAAAAATAATTTGCAAACACCGGTGAAGGGTTATTCTGGAAAATTTATCTAGGGTAAAAACTAGATTGAATTTTCAAAATATCAAATGTTTTCATAAAGATCCAATTTCCTAAAGGATCTAAATTTTCATAGTCATGTGGGACTGTAAATCACAACGTAACTATCATTGTTCATACCGCCAAATCAAAATCACTGATGTACAAAGTGGAAAGAATAAAGAAGTGATTCTAGTATTTTTATTTCAAGACTATATTGCTTGAGGACAAGTAACGCTCAAGTGTGGGAATATTTGATAATGCTAAAAATGAACATATATTTCATAGCATTATCCTTCAAAAAAGACAAGCTTTTAGTTGCAATTGTTCTATTTACAAGTGATATTCGTTTAAATATTAAAAGGTGAAGACAAAAGACAGATTCGACGAATTGAAGACGCAAACGACCAAAAAGCTCAAAAGTACAAAGTACAATCCAAGAGGTTCAAATTATTGATGAGAAACGTCTAAAAGTTATAAGAGTACAAGCCGCAAAATGCAAAGTACAAGATATTAAATTGTACGCAAGGACGTTCGAAAATCCGGAACTGGGATATGAACCAACTGTCAACGCGCGACGCAACGGAGCTAAAATTACAAGTCAACGGAGTACAAGAATATAATATAATATATAATTAATTATATAAAATTATATATATATATATTATATTATATATATTAAAATTCGAGCAGCCCACGTTTAAAATGAATTGTGACCAGTATTTGACGGCCATGCGATCGCATGGCCAGATGAAGAAAACTCATGCGATCGCATGAGCCCAGAAGCTTGGCCACATCTATAAATTCGGCAGTTTTTCGGACGAAAATATCACACAATAATTCAATCTCTCTCTCTCTCTCTCTCACGATATATATATATATATATATATATATATATATATATATATATATATATATATATATATATATATATATATATATATATATATATATAATTTATAATTTTAATTTTAATTTAAGATTAATAATAATAAGGTTATGTTAGCGAATGTTGTAAGTGTGTAAGTCGAAATTCTGCCCGTGTAACGCTACGCTATTATTAATCATTGTAAGTTATGTTCAAACTTTTTAAATTAATGTCACGTAGCTAAGTTATTATTATGCTTATTTAAGCCAAAGTAATCGTGATGTTGGGTTAAATATTAAGACGAGGTAATTGGGCTTTGTACCATAATTGGGGTTTGGACAAAAGAACGACACTTGTGTAAATTGGACTATGGGCTATTAATGGGCTTTATATTTCTTTAATTGAATGATAGTTTGTTAATTTAATATAAAGATTTACAATTGGACGTACCTATAAATAACGACATACACTCGATCGAACACGATGGGCGGGATATTTATAAATACTAATAATCGTTCATTTGACCGAACACGGGAATTGATTAATAGTCAATGGACTCATTAAAACAGGGGTGGATTACATGCAAGGACACTTGGTGTAATTGATAATAAAGTATTAAAGCCTTATTACAGTTTAAGTCCCCAATTAGTTGGAATATTTGACTTCGGGTCTAAGGATAATTTGACGAGGACACTCGCACTTTATATTTATGACTGATAGACTGTTATGGAAAAAAACCAGATGGACATATTGTAACAACCCAAACCGTAACCGACCAAACACGACGAAATTGCAAACAAAAAAAAAATTTCTGGTGCAGGCCATCTGCGCGGCGCGCCAGGTGGCCGCGCGGCGCGCCAAATCACCTGGACAGCCCGCTGTCCCCGGAAGTCTATTTAACGAAAATGTTTGACTAGTTCCCGACATTTTTAGCCAAAACGCTTTTAACCATACATTCATATATGTAAAACTAGCACATAACTAAGGTTTGAGCGAGTTTTACAAAGTGGGGCCCACACGTGCCCAAAACGCCACTAAGTTTAAAATACAATGTTTAATACAAATTAGAGTTTCGACCACAAAAGGTTTAATTGCCAAACGACACAACGAGCATGGTGTTTGGGGTTAAACTACCCGAATCTCGGTCAAACTCCAAGCCATAACCCAAAAGTGCTTCCTAATCATCGAAGCGGGAAACTCAATCCAAGGTAATGCCCTTACCCTTGTCCACACACGAACCTATAAAAAGGTAAACAACGAGAGGGTAAGCAAAGCTTAGTGAGCAAAATAATTATACATATACATATATAATCTACCTACTTGCATCACTTACACAACATCATACGCGGGATCAACAATTCGACCATCATGCAACAATAATATGCATATACCAATAACCGCATTTCCACAAGTAGCTAATAATACAATAGCATACGATTCATAATTAAATACTTTCAATACATAATTCACGCAACCTTGGTTAACCAATTCGAACAAGGGAAACGGTACATACAAGACCGTTGGAGTTCGTAACATCCGTTAGTGCTACTTAATCAACGCGTAGTCACTAATCCCCCGGGTGATGTCTTAAACAACGCGACTCACTCACCCATTACAATGTGGCGTCTTAAACAACGCGACGATTCCACATGCCATTCAATACGATGGATGGTGTCTTAAACAACGCGACATCCCCTCCATTACATTGTGGTGTCTTAAACAACGCGACATCCACTTCTTTACCATGTGGTGTCTTAAGCAACGCGACAATGCCACATTCATACGACACAAATAAGTACATTATATACACATACGCATAATTATTCCACTCACCTTAAACCTTCGGTGATTATTAAACCAAGCTTGAATTCCAAGGTAACGTACCTATTTCACAAGCATATAATTAATCAATCAACTTGGCCTAATCTCATAACACACACCATCCTAGGTCATCTTGACCCATTTTGACACTTAACCCTAATTTGGGTCACTCTTACCAAAAACCCTAACTCTTGGCACTCAAGGCCTTCATACACTTTAAATCACTAGGTTTTAACACAAAACACTAACGTTAACCAAATCTTGGTCCATTTTGACCCGTTTGACTCAATAAAAGTCAATACACCCACTTTGGGTCATTTATACCCAAATCACACCCATTTTCACTTCCTTAAGGTATTCTAGCAAATTATTAGCCAATTAGGGTTTCATAACAACAATTAATACTTTTAAAACCCTAGCTAACCCATTATTGAGCCTACATAACCCAATTTACCCAAGAACACCCAATTTACCCAAAAATGGGTCTTAATGTTCATCTTCACACAAACCCTAACCCATACACGAAATCAAAACAAGAATTGAAAGTTAAGGCATACCACAACTATCAAAATGTAGCAAATGACGAGATGAACAACCTTAGAACTTGGACTTTAGCAAGAAACCCTCTTCTTCCTCTTCAAAGTGAGCTTTCCCTCTCTAAAACTCACTCTCTCACTAAAATAAATTGGGAGGTGATAAGGTTGGTGAACAAGGGAGTAAATGAGCTCCCAAACTACTGAACCAAGCATTAAACTCGGCCTTGATGTGAATTTACCAAAATACCCCCAAAATATCTAATTTAAAAAGAGAAAGGGATCTGTCACAGACAGTTGGCGCGGCGCGCCACAAGGCCGCGCGGCGCGCAACCCTGCCAGTTCAGCTCCTTTTGTATTTTAAATACACGCAACAGAACCCCGTTTCCAGTACCGTACATTACACTTATATACACTTATGTACACTATAAATAATCGGGTCTTACAACTCTTCCCCACTTATTCGGATTGCGACCTCGCAATCCATGCCGCATGACAAGCGGGAAGATAAACCAACACAAACTCTTCAGGTTCCCAAGTGAACTCGAAACCCTTATTCCGCCGCCATTGAACTTTGTAGGTCCTAACCTCCTTATGTCTCAATCGTTTGACCTTCTCATCAAGTATGGCAATCGGCTCTTCAATATACTCCAACTTATTGTTTAGCTCAATTTCATCTAAAGGCATCCATGAAGAATCATCCGCAAGGCACTTACGGAGGTGAGAAACATGAAACGTGTTATGGATCCCCGCAAGCTCTTCGGGCAGTTCCAATCGATATGCAACTTCACCAACACGAGCTAAAACTTTAAACGGTCCAATAAACCGAGGACCTAACTTTCCCCGTTTTCAAAATCGAATAATACCCTTCCATGGCGAAACCTTAAGCATAACCATGTCGCCCTCTTGGAATTCGATCGTTCGTCTACGTTTATCGGCATACGACTTTTGCCTATCTTGAGCCTTTTTCAAATGCTCCCGAATAATATCAATCTTGTTATTCGTCTCTAAAACCAAATCGGTACTTCCGATTTCTCTTTGACCCACTTCTCCCCAACAAATGGGAGTTCGACACCTTCGGCCATAAAGCATCTCGTAAGGTGGCATCCCGATACTAGTGTGAAAACTATTATTGTATGAGAATTCCACCAAGGGTAAATGCTCATCCCAACTACCACCAAAATCAATGATGCACGCCCGTAGCATATCTTCCAAAGTTTGATTCGTACGCTCGGTTTGACCGTCCGTTTGAGGATGATACGCTGTGCTCAACTTTAATTGTGTACCCATATCTTCATGAAACTTTTCCCAAAATCGAGATGTAAAACGGGTATCTCGATCCGAAATAATAGATATAGGAACGCCATGCCGCGAGACCACTTCCTTGATAAACAACTTAGCCAAGGCCTCCGACGATATTGCTTCTTTAATGGGAAGAAACAAGGCACTTTTCGTCAACCGGTCCACGATCACCCAAATCGAATCATATTGAGTTCTCGCCGTCTTAGGTAACTTAGTGATGAAATCCATGGTAATGTGCTCCCATTTCCACTTCGGGATTTCTAACGGTTGCAACTTACCATACGGCTTTTGATGCTCGGCTTTAACTTGCAAACAAGTAACACATCGCTCGACGTATTTTACAACATCGCGTTTCATGCCCGGCCACCAATAATCTTTCTTCAAGTCATGATACATTTTCGTCGCGCCCGGATGAATGGAATATTTCGACTTATGTGCTTCATCGAGTAGCACCCGTCGGTAATCACCCGTCTTAGGCACCCACACCCTTCCTTGAAAGGACAACAAACCCCGCGGACCCATAGTAATAAACTCCGATTGGCCCACAATCCGTTCCGTGTGCTTATCGTGAACATAAGCCTCTATTTGGTCTTCACCCATCTTTTCAAGAAAGTCGTTAGTGATAATCAAACGTAACGATGTTATACGTATCGCCGGATGTTGAGTCTTTCGACTTAACGCATCCGCGACCACATTCGCCTTACCCGGATGGTAAAGTATCTCACAATCATAATCTTTCACCACATCCATCCATCTACGTTGACGATAATTCAAATCCCTTTGAGTAAAAAGGTGTTTCAAATTCTTATGATCCGAATATATCGTACACTTGACACCATACAAGTAGTGGCGCCAAATTTTCAACGCATGCACAACCGCCGCCATTTCAAGATCATGAGTCGGGTACCTCGTTTCGTGTTCCTTTAATTGTCGAGAGGCATAAGCAATGACTTTACCCCTTTGCATAAGAACGCACCCGAGCCCATTTAAGGAAGCATCACAATAAACCACCATGTCTTCGACGCCTTCCGGTAACACTAACACCGGAGCTTGACACAACTTCTCTTTCAATAATTGAAAAGCAATTTCTTGCTCGTTTTCCCAATTGAACTTAGCACTCTTCCTCGTCAACTTTGTTAATGGGGAAGCAATCTTAGAAAAGTCTTGGATAAACCGACGATAATAACCGGCCAATCCGAGAAAACTTCGGATCTCCGTGGGCGTAGTCGGTCGTCCCCAACTCTTCACCGTCTCAATCTTCCCCGGATCCACTTGGATACCGCTTTCGTTCACAATGTGACCAAGGAATTGAACCTCCCTTAGCCAAAATTCACATTTAGAGAACTTTGCATACAACTTCTCTTTTCTTAGCGTCTTCAAAACTTCACGTAAGTGACGTTCATGTTCGTGCATACTTTTCGAGTAGACTAGTATGTCGTCAATGAATACAATAACCGACTTGTCCAACATAGGTTGGCACACCCGGTTCATAAGATCCATGAATGCCGCCGGTGCATTCGTAAGACCGAAGGGCATAACTACAAATTCATAATGCCCGTAACGCGTTCGGAAAGCCGTTTTCTCAATATCTTCCTCACGGACCCGCATTTGGTGATAGCCGGACCGTAGGTCGATCTTAGAGAAATACGTTGCGCCTTGAAGTTGATCAAACAAATCGTCGATCCTAGGTAGTGGATAACGATTCTTGATCGTCACTTTATTCAACTCACGGTAATCAATGCACATACGCATACTACCGTCTTTCTTCTTCACAAATAAGACCGGAGCGCCCCATGGCGAAGCACTCGGTCGGATAAAACCCTTCTCGAGCAATTCTTGAATTTGATTCAATAACTCTTGCATCTCCGTTGGTGCTAAACGATAAGGAGTTTTAGCAATGGGGGTAGCCCCCGGAACCAACTCGATGCGAAATTCGACTTGTCTTTCCGCCGGGACACCCGGTAACTCATCCGGAAAGACATCTTCAAACTCATTAACTACCGGAATTTCACGAATTGGTGGTGGCTCAATACGAGTGTCGACAACATGAGCAAGGAAAGCCATACCACCGGTAACAACGTGACGTCGTGCCCGAGCAAAAGTGCATATCGGCACCGATCTCATTCGTTTGTCACCATGAATAATCATCTCTCCCCCACTTGGGGTCTTTACACGAATAAACTTGTCGTGGCATGCAATATCGGCTCTATAACGATCGAGCCAATCCATACCAATGACAACATCAAAATCACCCAAAGTCATCGGAATAAGATCAATTTCGAAACTTTCGGCGCCAAACACAACATTGCAATTTTTACACACATCAACCACTAGCGCCGTCTTGCCATCCGCTATTTCAACTTCTACCGGACGACTCAACTTTACTAGCGGTTTATTTAACTTAGGCACAAATCTTGGAGATACGAAAGACAAATTAGCACCACTATCAAAAAGTATTCGAGCCGGATTAGAATTAACCATGAAAGTACCTGAAACGACTTCATTGGATTGTTTAGCTTCTTCATTAGACATCAAGTAGTTACGACCCCTAGCCGTACCCGCTGCCTTCTCTATCCGCTTAGCATTGTCATTACGCAACTCGGGACACTCGGGCCGTTTGTGCCCTTCTTTACCGCAATTGAAACAAGTAAACTTGGGTGTAGTAGAGGGATTGGTGCAATCACGGGCCATATGTCCCTTTCGCCCACAATTATGGCAAGTATAACGAAACTCTCCCGGCGCACTCTTCTTGACACTTCCGACACTCTCGGTTGCACCCTTCTTTGAAAAGTTTGACTTCTTGCTTGAAAAATTTGAATGACTAGAACCTTCAAACTTTCTCTTCCTCAACACAATCGCTTCAAACCCTTTCGCCATATTAAACAACTCATCGAAGCTCTTTACCACATTTACGCTAATCTTTTCTTGATAACTGTCATTCAAGGTTCGATAGAAGTCTTCTTTCAACATTTTATCATTCCCGACATACTCCGGGCAAAATTGCGTCTTGGACAAGAACACGGATTTGAGAGTGTTCAAGTCCATCGACCCTTGCCTCAAGGTACGTAGCTCGTCCTTAAGTCTTGTAAGATCGGCCGAAGTTCGGTACTCATCGAAGAACTCCGCTTTAAATTCCTCCCAAGTGAAGTCCATACATTGTTCTTCACCATAGAGTTGGATCTTAGCATCCCACCACAATTTCGCGTCACCCCTTAACATGCTACAACCATACCTAGTCTTCTTGTCGGGTGGACACTCACAAGTACGGAAGGCCCCTTCCATATCGGAGATGAATCGGGCACTCTTGAGTGGGTCCCGATCGCCCTCAAAAGTAGGAGGTTGAGCATCCCTAAAGTTCTTGAAGAAAAAGTCACGCCTTCCCCCATTTTCTTCTTGAAGAGCAATCTTAATTTGCTCCTTAACCAAAGTGACGACTTGTTCGTAAATCGTCTCGAGAAACATCTTCTTAACATCTTCGCGAAACTCCGCCTTTTGGCGTTCAAAGATGGCCTCAACCTTGGCCGTGAACTCGGGGTCCTCGCTCGTGCCCCCGTTATCAAGTTCGGTGTCGTGTCCGTTTCGCGTCCTCATTCTATAAAACGGAATAGATTAAATAACGAAACGAAAGACATGACAATACTCATCTCGCTCGACGATCATCGTACATCGCTTGTTTGACACGATTTGCACCCGTAGTAAGGGTAGCTAATCATTACTACGCGAGCACGTCGCGCTAACGCGCTAGTACAATGTCCATTTCGCTCGATGATTACTATACAACACAACCAATAATGCATGATTAGTTCACATAAACCTATGTACTAACCAAGACCCGGTCCGACCCAAAGTCCTACAAGTCCCGCACAATACGCACACAAAAGTCTAAGTCTAGGCGCCTATCTCAAGTCACCTAAATCCCTTAGACCATGCTCTGATACCACTTGTAACAACCCAAACCGTAACCGACCAAACACGACGAAATTGCAAACAAAAAAAAAAATTTCTGGTGCAGGCCATCTGCGCGGCGCGCCAGGTGGCCGCGCGGCGCGCCAAATCACCTGGACAGCCCGCTGTCCCCGGAAGTCTATTTAACGAAAATGTTTGACTAGTTCCCGACATTTTTAGCCAAAACGCTTTTAACCATACATTCATATATGTAAAACTAGCACATAACTAAGGTTTGAGCGAGTTTTACAAAGTGGGGCCCACACGTGCCCAAAACGCCACTAAGTTTAAAATACAATGTTTAATACAAATTAGAGTTTCGACCACAAAAGGTTTAATTGCCAAACGACACAACGAGCATGGTGTTTGGGGTTAAACTACCCGAATCTCGGTCAAACTCCAAGCCATAACCCAAAAGTGCTTCCTAATCATCGAAGCGGGAAACTCAATCCAAGGTAATGCCCTTACCCTTGTCCACACACGAACCTATAAAAAGGTAAACAACGAGAGGGTAAGCAAAGCTTAGTGAGCAAAATAATTATACATATACATATATAATCTACCTACTTGCATCACTTACACAACATCATACGCGGGATCAACAATTCGACCATCATGCAACAATAATATGCATATACCAATAACCACATTTCCACAAGTAGCTAATAATACAATAGCATACGATTCATAATTAAATACTTTCAATACATAATTCACGCAACCTTGGTTAACCAATTCGAACAAGGGAAACGGTACATACAAGACCGTTGGAGTTCGTAACATCCGTTAGTGCTACTTAATCAACGCGTAGTCACTAATCCCCCGGGTGATGTCTTAAACAACGCGACTCACTCACCCATTACAATGTGGCGTCTTAAACAACGCGACGATTCCACATGCCATTCAATACGATGGATGGTGTCTTAAACAACGCGACATCCCCTCCATTACATTGTGGTGTCTTAAACAACGCGACATCCACTTCTTTACCATGTGGTGTCTTAAGCAACGCGACAATGCCACATTCATACGACACAAATAAGTACATTATATACACATACGCATAATTATTCCACTCACCTTAAACCTTCGGTGATTATTAAACCAAGCTTGAATTCCAAGGTAACGTACCTATTTCACAAGCATATAATTAATCAATCAACTTGGCCTAATCTCATAACACACACCATCCTAGGTCATCTTGACCCATTTTGACACTTAACCCTAATTTGGGTCACTCTTACCAAAAACCCTAACTCTTGGCACTCAAGGCCTTCATACACTTTAAATCACTAGGTTTTAACACAAAACACTAACGTTAACCAAATCTTGGTCCATTTTGACCCGTTTGACTCAATAAAAGTCAATACACCCACTTTGGGTCATTTATACCCAAATCACACCCATTTTCACTTCCTTAAGGTATTCTAGCAAATTATTAGCCAATTAGGGTTTCATAACAACAATTAATACTTTTAAAACCCTAGCTAACCCATTATTGAGCCTACATAACCCAATTTACCCAAGAACACCCAATTTAGCCAAAAATGGGTCTTAATGTTCATCTTCACACAAACCCTAACCCATACACGAAATCAAAACAAGAATTGAAAGTTAAGGCATACCACAACTATCAAAATGTAGCAAATGACGAGATGAACAACCTTAGAACTTGGACTTTAGAAAGAAACCCTCTTCTTCCTCTTCAAAGTGAGCTTTCCCTCTCTAAAACTCACTCTCTCACTAAAATAAATTGGGAGGTGATAAGGTTGGTGAACAAGGGAGTAAATGAGCTCCCAAACTACTGAACCAAGCATTAAACTCGGCCTTGATGTGAATTTACCAAAATACCCCCAAAATATCTAATTTAAAAAGAGAAAGGGATCTGTCACAGACAGTTGGCGCGGCGCGCCACAAGGCCGCGCGGCGCGCAACCCTGCCAGTTCAGCTCCTTTTGTATTTTAAATACACGCAACAGAACCCCGTTTCCAGTACCGTACATTACACTTATATACACTTATGTACACTATAAATAATCGGGTCTTACACATATCGAATAATCCAGGACAAAGGACAATTAACCCATGGTAATAAATTAAAATTAACACGTCAAACATCATGATTACGGAAGTTTAAATAAGCATAATTCCTTTATTTCATATTTTATCGCACTTTTATTTACTGTCATTTTATTTATTGCACTTTTAATTATCGTACTTTTTAATTATCCCAATTTTATTTATCGCATTTTAATTATTGTCATTTACTTTACGCTTTAAATTAAGTTATATTTATTTTTAATATTTTACATTAGGTTTTAACTGCGACTAAAGTTTTAAAATCGACAAACCGGTCATTAAACGGTAAAAACCCCCTTTTATAATAATAATAATACTACTTATATATATATATATATATATATATATATATATATATATATATATATATATATATATATATATAGTTTTTAAAATATAGCGTTAAACTTGGATAGTTCCCTGTGGACGAACCGGACTTACTAAAAACTACACTACTGTACGATTAGGTACACTGCCTATAAGTATTGTAGCAAGGTTTAGGTATATCCACTCTATAAATAAATAAATAAATAACTTGTGTAAAATTGTATCGTATTTAATAGTAATTCATAATAAATATGTAACTATTTCGTATACGCCTCGCATAACATCAGTTGTACCTTTTGATTATGGTATGATATTGTCAGATCCAAACATAGGGCTACTTTATTTTTTTGCCATATCTTCGCTAGGTGTTTCAGCTATTCCGGCTTCTTATTGAGCGTAGCGAAATCAAGGTTTATGAGAAAGTCAACGAAGTTTCTATGATGTTCTACCTTTGCGTAGTCTCAGTCCACAGTGACAATGGAAGGCTCCGCACCTGAGCCTCGTTAGACTCAGCAGAAGTGTAAGGTGAAGAGATGAAGTCCGCCCCTTAGCCTAGTCTATCTCCACAGCTGACGCAACTCCGTACCGACGTCTCACTACTACTTAATTAATTAACGAAATCCCGAGAAGTCAAACTTCACTAGCATATCTACCCTCTCATCCCTCGTGCTTATCCATTATCGTCGTACCTCTATCTCCAACAGACATTCATTAGGGCAAGGCGTACTGATTCGATCACTTCCTGTAAAGACTTTCCTGGCGGGTTTCAGGTCTGACAGTTGTTGAGTGGCTGAAGCTAGTCTATTGGCCGTCAAGCCAATCGATTCATCTTGTCCTTGGCTTGTGAAGGGAATGAGGTAGGGTAGCCAAAGCCCCCAACAAAGGGATAGGGCAATCCTTCCCAAGTAATGCATAAGCAAGATCAGGACTAGAGGGGTGTGAAGAGTAGGGGGATTTCTTGTACAAAGCAGAGACAGGTACGTGCTAGCAAAGAAGGGAAGTGACAAGGGATTTCAAAGAAGAAGGAGAAAGAAGAGAAAGTTAGTACACAGAGTCTTCCCCTGCCTAATTGATCTAATGATAAAGAAGTAGGCTAAGTAAAATATAAAGTGTGTGTAAACAATAAGTAATGACTTGCTTTATGAGAGCTCAATTTCTAAGACGAAGGCTAAGAATTCTCCCATCGATATTCAATTTATCTTGCCATTTCTTCTTTATTGATTTATATACTCATCATCATCCCGCTGATCCCACCAACGCTTTCTTACTTATCTCGTCCTTTGTCACCCCCCACCGCGCTTACGACTCTATACCCCAACCCAACTTGCTCTGGCCCCGGGTCCTTCCTTTCTATTCCTCGGTAAGCGGACCGTAGGAGCATGGGGGCAGTATCTGCTTTTGACTGATAGAAAGCATCTCTCTTTTGTCCCTCCTGACCGAACCCGCCAAAAAACAAAACTTACCACGCGATAGGTCAGCGAAGCGTGAGCGGACGCGAAGAAGGAAAGGCCAAAGACTCCAGCCTAACAGGAATGAGCAAGGATGAAATGACAAGATGAGGTGCTCTGGGCACCCCCATTTAGAAAGAAGGGTCGAAGTTTTTGGGCCTGTAGCTTTACCCGTCCCCCTTTCGTCGGGCGGTGCTTTTTTGAGTAACTTGATATGCGAGATGCCCTTACCTTGACATGGAAGGTACACTATCCTTTCCAACGAGGCTACTCTATCAAAGGACTATCTTAGAAGCCGAAGATCTTCTGCGCGGGAAATGGCGGTAAACCAACCAAACCTCCAAGGCGCCCGGCAAAATGAGCCCGCCCAGGAGGTAGTCAAAGTCCAGCAAAGGGCTCCAAGGGAGTGGAACCCCACTTTCAATAGGGACGCGCGACATGTCGAAAAAACATATGGAGATTTGAGAAGAACACATCCAAGCCATGGTCGAGCGGGCACAACTTCTATACGAACGTAAAGAACTTCCACTTGATATCCGAGACAAAGAGGATATAGAGCGGGGGTTTCAGTCCAACTTCGCGGAGATTTTCGACTTCTCCTCGCAGGCAAGTCGCAGAAGACATCTAAAATGAGTACTGTGAGCGATTGGAAATTCACGAATTAGAGATGGTGTAATATACTCTTTCCCATAACTTCTCATACCAGACCAACCCACTAAAATGCAAATAAGGATCAGAAATGTGGTCAATATCATGAAGAATAAAGAGATACCGTCTATACCCAAATAAAAATGGGGCATTTCAGGTACTGGTGGTATTGGACAAGAAAAAAGGGAATAATTTCTTTCTTCTTTCTGCATTTCTTTCCCATGATGACTAGGAATGGGCAAATCAAAAATTTCACTTCGAATTTCGGACCTCAACATCCTGCTGCTCATGATGTTTCACGATCAGTATTGGAAATGAACAGAGAAGTGGTGGAACGTGCGGAACCACATATTGGATCACTCCAGTGCGGCACGAAGCCGCTAATTCCGAGTTGGCTCCTATGCCACTAGCTATGCCCTGCTTGGTCCCCCGACACGGTGGAGGTTCCGTAGAGCGTCATGAGCACAAAGCGCCGCATCTAGCTCAGCAGCTTCTTCAAAAGAGATGACGGATACAGAGCAGTTACCACTTGCAGGCTCATTCACCAACTAGGCCATGAGTTTTCTTTAACGAGTGACCCGTTCCTTTAGTCTTTTCAACGGTACTTGAATCTTAAGTCGCGGTCATGTCTCACACCCCCCCCCCCCCCCCGGGTATAGTGACCGGTTCCATGTTTTCCCCGAATTTCATCAGTCCCAGGCTCAAGTGCCTATTCATCCATCTTCATTCCAAAGGTGCTTGACACGATACTGATTGCCACACCGCTAACGGAGACAGACATCCGAGCAAAAGTGGGATGAACGAAGATGAACTGATTGAGCTACAACAGGACCTTGCCTACGGGCTCATTGGGACACTCAAGTACAAAGGAATTCTCCACTTAATTAAGGAAGGTTTCAGAGACAGAGGATCAAAGCAATGTAAAAGCAAGGGAACGAGGCGACCGGATGGAGGGTTTGGTATGGTAGTGAGACCAGTAGTTCATATAGGAGCTATAGTCGTTTCATTCCTATTCGTTGTTATGATGTTCCATATTCAAATAGCGGAGATTCACGAAGAAGCCTCTAGAAAGAGCCGCCTCTCCTCAGAGATATTGTAGCAGTTCTCTATTTAAAAACTAGAAGCTCATAATCGCGTATGCGATACTCAAAACCACCAAAGTGTGATCTTTGAGCGAGTATCAATATTGTCTGGAACCTCTGAACCTTCTATCTTCTAAATATTGGAATCCAGTAGCTTTAGAGACTCTCTCGGGGTTTATCGTCCGTTAGGGTCAATCTGGGATAGCATCCGTTGGGGGGCGTACCATCCGCTGACCCCTGGGAAGTAACAGAGTCGCCGTCAATAAGTCTTTCTATGAGTCTTTTTTGCAGTCTGCATGACGGGGGCTTCGCCAACTCTTGGTCGGGTGGCATCGGATGAAACTCGTTAGAGATAATAGGGGGATTGTATTACGCGGGTATACAATCCTAAAACTGGTTCTTCGGACCATATTTCCTAGTATCATCCCGATTTTCATTGCTATACCATCATTTGCTCTCTTATACTCAATGGACGAGGTAGTAGTAAATTCAGCCATTACTATCAAAGCTATTGGACATCAATGGTATTGGACCTATGAGTATTCGGACTATAACAGTTCTGATAAACAGTCACTCAATCTCCTCACGCTTTTTATTTTTCATTCACGATTTGGTGTTCTATATTCTCCTCTAGTCTAGATTCCTCGTCGTTTCTTCCCCTCGTTCTTAACATCTTAGACATCTCACTTTTACCAGGGTAGCCGATCATCAAGGATTTCCCTTGGGGGTCGGACCATCCGATTAATAGCACTTTGCCAACTACGTTACCAATAGTAGTAGTCATGAAAAAAAACAGATCGGAAGATTCGGAAATGGAATCCACATATTAATTAATCTGAAGAGATAATCTTTGATGTACGTTGCATCTTTCAACCAAAGCTTAATGGTTTCTTCTGAAAATGTTGAAATAGATCTCAGAGTAAAAAAATTGTATTTTTTAGTAATGCAAACAATCCTTTTTTTTGGAGCCGACGCTCTTTTTTTGTTGGTTCATAGTCCACACGGGGTTCTGGTCTTGTTACTTTATGTTCCGGAGAAAATTGATCCCTCGATCAAAAAGGCTCGAAAGACCTACTTGACAAGTTTCCTTATGGGTGAGTTCGTGGGTGGTTTAAGCCGAGTGTAGTGAAGGGAATGGAATGAACTGCAGGAGGCTGAAAAGCCGTAGTGCGCTAGCGCTAGCGAGTTAGCGCAACAACTTACTGTCTTGTTTTCTTCGCTGCTTCTTTTTTTTTTACAAAAGATTAAACGAAAGCGGTTGTTGTGCTTTCTTAAATTGCATACCTATACAAGGGTTCAAGTTTCGATCGATATTTGCTGAGTTGATCATCCCTCTCGAAAACGAAGATTTGAAGTGGTCTATAACTAACTAATAAAGGTTCGTTGCGTGAAAGGTCGGGTGATCTCGAATGAGATGCACGAGTGATTAAGCAGAGTGGCATATGCCTAGGCTAAGAGGCGTACGTAGGACTTCGGTGGAGTTCGTTTTGCGAACGATAAAGGGCTGTTAGTTGTGATTTGTGGTTTGAAGGTGCGGGGTTGTCGCGTGTACTACATCTCTAGTGATTGTGTATGACGGCTCTGAGAGCCTAAAGTGAATTTGCGGTGATTTGGTGTGTATGACCAACAATGAGAATGGTCATGTGTGTCATGAAATGACAATTTCGCGGGATGTCATCATCTTGGCAGTGAGAATATGGAGCTGAATCCTAAGTGGGGGAGTTTTTACTGCCGCCCGAGGAAGCTCCGGTGGTGTTATGTATAGTGAAGTGTCAGAGTGTACCGTGCTAAGCCTCACTAGGTATTCAGAATTTCTAACGAGGAAGAGTGACGGGTTGTTGATGTCGACTCGAGATCGTGCATTACGATTGTGAGTTACAATTCCGGAATGTTATGCGTGAAGATTGTGATGATGGGATCGAAGGAAGTGTAAGTCTTCTTATGTAAGGTGGTCGTGTAGTACCAATGTCCGGTATGAGACCAAATGTGAAGTTTGAGATCCCGGAGTGAGAGAATTAAGATGTCATTGCGGGTGCTCTCATAGTGAAAATCTGGGTTGTCGTGAAACTCGGACAGTATTATTGAATGGGAACGAGTTCGATATCGTGGTGAATACTGTATTTTCCCTGTCGAGAAACGTGATCGTGGAAATTGTCAGTGAATTATTCCACTTTATGGATGATTGTGAGGCGGGGAGTGCCGATTCCGATTGTCTCATATAGAGACGTGTTGACGTTGCTTGTTTGCAAGGGTGTGTTCCCTAGTGATGTGACCCGTTAGTTTGTAACAGACAGTAACCGGGGTTAGAAGTAAGATTACTTATTTTCCCTTAGGTTTATAATTGTGGTTAAAATATGCTTTTATTTTATTAATATGTTTTTTATTATTTGATTAGTTGGTTAAGACCAGTTTGTGACAAGGGTCACAGAAATAGTTTGTTTGTTTAATTTGGACTCCGTTAGGGCCTCCTAACGAGGTACGAACGATATTAGATAACTGGTAAATGCCCGTGTGTTGTGGGGTATGGGTTTTAATACCCACTTAAGAGTGTAAACTGCTTCTTTCTATCCATTTCTAGACTTTTCTCAAAAACAAGTACGTATCAAACTTCATCTCATCTCAAACCCTAATTGATCTAAGCTAGAAATTGAATCAAGAGGCTTTAAGGATTGATTCATATCATCCTTGTGATCATTAATCCAGGTTTGTTTGCTTAGATTCATGGCTTAATTCATAGATATTGGGTTTGAGGTGTAAAATGGGTTTTAGACATTTTTGAGCTTGAATCTTCATGTTTTGTGTTTGTTTTGCTTAATTGATGTTAGAAATAATTGTTATATGGTTTATATGATGTTTTTCAAGTGGTTTTGAGGTTAGAACTTGCAAAAATCGAGTTTTTGGGCCAAAAATGCGAAAATCAGCGTGCATGAGCTGTTCTTCAGCTCCCACACGAGTGACAGGTCACTCGTACGAGTGACCACACTTTTGAGGGTCAACCGCGCGTGTGAGGGCTCACTCGCACGAGTGAGGCCTCAGTCACTCGTGTGAGCCCTGGTCAGATTTTATGGAAACTTGTTTTGGTCATAACTTTCTAACCGTAACTCAGTTTTCGATGAATCAAGTACCATTGGAATCGTAATGAAAAATCCTTTCCAATGGTAAACTTTTTAGAAGCTATATCAGAATATATTTGGGTCAGAAATAGAGATATTAGCGTGTGTGTCTAGTGTGCATGCGTTAATATGTTATTATGGGTTGAATTCTTGATATAGGCTTATGAATGATTGAATATATGATGAATATAGGTTGGGAAAATGTTATTACATGTTGTTATTGATGTTCCTTATCACTCGTATAAGTGATCCTTCACTCGCACGAGTGAGCTTTCACTCACACGGTTGAGGCGGTCAACCGCATGGTGAACCGCACGAGTGAGTGACTACTTGAACTAGTATATTTGAAAGTTGGATCGTACGGTTGAGATGTGACTCGTACGAGTCATATGTCACTCGTGTGGTCAACCGTACGGATCCACTATTGTTTAATTAGATATTTGGCCAAGGACCAAATGTACGAGTGAGGTGTCAACCGCATGGTTGAGGTTCCTTAAACGTGCGGGTGAGTGTCACTCGTACGATTGACTGGTCAGGTGGTTAAGTGTTCAAGTGTTTATATATTGATGTTATTGTCTTGTTGTTGGGATTATATCAAGACATGATTACTGACTTGGTTATGTTTATTCTCAGGTGGAAAGGATAAAGAGAAAGCTCAGTAGTTAGAATCTGAACCGTTACTGGTAATTGGTGAGTGGGTCTATCTTCGAATAGAGTTTAAGTAGCAAATCATGCTACTGTGGATTACTCTGATTACCTTGTGTAGTGAAGTGATTGCCATGCTAGATAGATAGTTGCATGCTATGTGAGCTATATATGTTGTATATGTGCACTGTGTTTGACACCAGCCATGCCTAGGGCGGTTGGGGGCTTTCAACCATGCCTAGGGCAGTTGAAGTTCGTGTGAGGTCAACCATTCCAAGGGAGGTTGAGTCCAAGTCCTACAGTCTGTTAGTATAGCATAGAAGAACGCATGTGTTGCTTTTGGATAGTTATGCAGAGACTTGGTAGGAAGGATTATCGGTAGACTCTAGTTTGATCTGCTAGGAGTCGTGTGCCCGTACAAGCCGCCGAGCCTAATATTGTCGTTGTTTGTATGCTTGATGGTTGTAAACATGTTAGTTGACTGTTGTATGATGGATTGCTTAAGCTAAATTTGTAGATAGATTCCATTCACTTAGCGGTGCGCTAATCCCCCACATTCCTCCCCCTACAGGTTTAGGTACTGTTAATGGGATCGGAACTTGATGTAGAAGACATGTTTGACTAGCAACTCTGATGTGGACATTTGTAACCATGTTTGTAATAACGTAACACCGTTTGTTAAAGTTAAACTTAAGCTTTTGTACTAATGTAATTAATGTGGTGTTTTATTAACTAAGACTTTCGCTGTGTTATATAAAAAAAATGGCCGGTGTTACAAGTTGGTATCAGAGCGTAGGTTTGACATCAAGTACATGCGTGTATCTTATTCTCAAACCTTGAGTGAAGTCAAACATGTACGTGGGTGGGGCTAAGTGAATGCAGGGATACATGTACGTTAGTTGTGTTGAGCTAACCCGTTATCCACTAAGCTTTTGTGTGAGTTGTTTTGTAGCACAGGTATGGCTAACAGAGATGCAAACGCTACCGGCCTGACAAACTCCGGAACATACAGAGCACCAGACGAGGGTGTTGAGACTGACGATGATGATCAACAGAGTTATATTCATGAGTTAGAAAGTAAACTGAAAGAAGCTCAGGATAAGATTATTGAGCTTGAGTTGGTAAATCCTACGGGAAATGATGATACGCCACCTGGGTTTCCGACAGCACAATCTCAAACTGTACCCAACATGAACCAGACTCAATTCCAATACCCATTGCAAAATCAACCACCTCAACAGTACTACATGCCACCACAAAATACTTTTCAATTTTAGAATCCAATGTTAATGAACCCGTACCAAACACAGATGTTCCAACAACCCTTTGTTTAGCCCCATAAGAAATGTACTTATAAACAGTTCTTAGATTGCAAACCCCCAGAGTATTCGGGAAGTTCTGACCCGACAGAAACTATGAATTGGTTGATGAAGGCTGAAAGGGCTATGGAAGCCTGTCAATGTGAACCGGAGTTGCGGGTTATGTATGCTTGTAGATTTTTAAAGGGTAGAGCAATGGTTTGGTGGAATGCATTGACGTCCAGTATCCCGAAGGAGTATGTTAATCAGATTACTTGGGAACAGTTCCAAGGGAAAGTTTGTGAACAATATTGTTCTTCGTTTGATCTTAACCGAATGAAGACTGAGTTTTTAGAAATGAGAATGACGCCTCAGATGTCAATTGATGAAGTGATTGGTCAGTTTATGGATAAGTTGAGATTTTTTTCTCAGTGGGTACCAGATGAAGCATCAAGGATTCAACATTTTGTTAATGTGATCTTGCCAGAATACAGAATGTCAGTGAGGATGGCAGCTAGTTTGTCTCAGGCCTTTGTTATAGCTAAAATGGTGGAAAGTGATTTGAAAGCGGCAAGAGGAATGATGAAAGGGAGTATGATGAATCCGAGTGGTCAAACGGGTGGTCAATCCAGTGGTAAGTCAAAGAAATCGTTTGGGTTTAGACAGAAAGGTAAGAGTCGACAGAGTGGTTCAGGGTCTGGAGTAGGTAGAGGGAATTGGTGCCACACTTGTAAGTCTACACACAGTGGTCAATGTTCAGAAGCAACAAGACGGTGTTTGAGGTATGGTGTTACCGGGCATGAGTCCCAAGCGTGCTCATTTCCAGAAAATGTATGTTGGAGTTGTCATCAATCTGGGCATCGTGCTATAAATTGTCCGTCCAAGAGTGTGAATTCTGAGGTAGGGTCAGGTGTGCGTTCGGCATCAGTTGGAGGGTTTACTTCCTCGAGTGGGCAGAAGAGGAAGAACCCTCCCACAGCATGGCCAGAGCTTTTCAGATGTCAGTTGAGAAGGCTACAGAAACTGACGAAGTGATCACTTGTATGTTTTTAATCAACTCAATACCTGCTCGTGTATTGTTTGATTGTGGTGCGAATACGTCGTTTATGTCATTAGACTTTTGTACTAAGTTGAATTTACCTGCTATTATGTTGCCTGAACCAGTTAGAGTAGAGGTAGGTGATGGAAAGATCACACCCGTCACAACGTTTGTGACTGGGGTTAGTATTGATATTGAAGGAAAGTCATTTCCTATGACTTGTTTAGTATTACCCATTCCTAGTTTTGATGTAGTATTAGGAATGGATTGGCTAAGCCCACTTAGAGCTAGTATTAAGTGCGATAGGAAAATGATTTCCTTTCGTTTAGCTGATGGAACTCGTGTTATAGCCCGAGGGGAACGGGGTGGGTATAATTTTCCGTTGATATCAATGATGAAAGCCAGGAAATCGTTAGCTAAAGGGTGTGAGTCGTTCCTAGCTTATGTAGTAGATGGTAAGAAAGAAAATAAAGCGATAACCGATATTCCGGTAGTTTCAGAATTTCCAGAAGTGTTTCCAGACGAGTTACCAGGGTTACCACCGGTAAGAGAAGTAGAGTATAAGATTGAATTGGTGTCGGGAGCCACTCCAGTTGCCAAAGCCCCATATTGTTTAACGCCGTCAGAAATTCGTGAGATGATGTTACAAATTTAGGAGCTTTTGGATCGTGGGTTTATTAGACCGAGTTCCTCTCCTTGGGGTGCACCAGTATTATTTGTTAAAAAGAAAGATGGTACCATGCATATGTGTATAGATTATCGGGAGTTGAATAAGAGAACAATAAAGAATAAGTATCCGTTACCTAGAATAGATGATTTATTCGATCAGTTGCAGGGTGCTTCATACTTCTCGAAGATAGATTTACGATCTAGGTATCATCAGGTTAGAGTTGCAGAATCTGACATCCCAAAGACAGCGTTTAGAACTAGGTATGGTCATTATGAGTTTTTGGTCATGCCAGCAGTCTTCATGGATCTGATGAATAGGGTGTGTCGTCCATTTCTAGATAAATTCGTGATTGTGTTTATAGACGACATATTAGTGTATTCAAAGACAGAGGCCGAGCACGTTGAACATTTAAGACAGGTGTTGAATGTGTTGAAACATTAGCAGTTATTTGCAAAATTTTCTAAGTGTGAATTCTGGTTGAGGGAAGTACAGTTTCTGGGTGATGTAATTTGTGCCGAGGGTATAAAAGTTGATCCATCAAAGATTGATGCAGTTGTGAATTGGAAATCGCCAAGAAATCCGACAGAAATTAAGAGTTTTCTGGGATTAGCTGGTTACTATCGAAGGTTCATAAAAGATTTCTCGAAAATAGCAGGTCCGTTGACTAAGTTGACTCGAAAAGACATAGCCTTTCGATGGGGTGATGATCAAGAAAAGGCTTTTCAGACTTTGAAATAGTTATTGTGTCAGGCTCCAGTATTAGCATTACCAGAAGGTTTAGATGACTTCGTGGTCTATTGTGTAACATCCCGTTTTCCAGTGCTTACTTAAAGGTACAAACTTAATTATTAGCACGTTTATAACTTGTTCGTTTATGTGATTAAATGAGCCAAAGTGTTAGTTCATGAGTTAGTGCATGTATATATGTATATGTATATATATTTGAGAATGCGTGCGTGAGCGTGTATATTGATGTGTCGCGATGGCGTTGAGTCGTGTGAGACTTAGGGTTGAAACTTAGTCATGAATGGGAAGAACAAATGAGGTGGACTAGTTGTTGGAACCTTGGTTTGTGTTAAATGGTCGAAGTGACCAGGATCAGGCTAATGCCGCGCCGCGACGAATTGGGTCGCGACGCGACAAACAAAGCAAACCTGGATCAGAGATTGGGTTGAGAAGGGTCCATTTTCCCTTTATGTGTCGCGCTGCGACGATTATGGCCGCGCCGCGACAGTCCTGCAGTTCTGATTCCGGTTTTAGCTTAAATTAAATGACTTTGAGGGACAAAATGGTAATTTGACATGTAAATCTGATGGGAGCATTAACTCTCCACCACACATCCATTTATTTCATTTTCATTTCCATTTTCTTTCCTATTTCTCTCCCAAAACACAAAACCCACCTAGCTTGATCTTGAGATTTGAAGTTGGAGATTTGTGAATCAAACCTAGGAGCGAGATTTAAAGTTGTTCTCCTTGTTACTAGCTACACGAAGATAGTCTCGGTAAGTTGTAACTCTAAGTTTTGAGTTTTAAATTGGTTAATGACTAGGGTTTTGGGTACTAGAGATTTGTAAGACCCATTTGGTGGTAAAATGGGCGAGTTTGGGTTATGTGTTGTAATGAAACCCTAATAGCCACAATCTAGGGTTTTGGCCTTGTGATTTGAGGATGTAAGTGTCAATTGGTGTTGTTAGCCACTAATGCACTTTAAGAATTATGATAGAGGTGTTAATGGGCAAGTTTGACTTGATTGTGAGTTTAAGTGTTATAAAATGGGTCAAAATGTACTAGTTGACCTAATTAGTTGAAATGGGTATGGATTACCTTAAGTTTTGTGTTAATTGAAGTTAATAGACTTTAATTCACTAGTCTTAGTGATTAAAGTTGAGTCTTGTCCATTTATGGGCGGTTGTGTGTAGTCGAGTCATTTAATGCAAATTGGGTCATCAAATGCTCAAGTGGGAGTATTGTGGTAAATCCCACTAGTTGTGAATTTGAATGTGCACGTAATGATTTAGGTACATTGCGTTGAAGCTCGGAAGTGCTAAATCATCATCCCTGTGACAAGGTGAGTGGAATAATTATATGTGTGTGTATATAATTTATTTACATTGTGGGGTGTGGGTTTAAGGTTCGTTGTTGATGATACCATACGCTAGAGTATATTGTGTTGTGATGAGGGTTTAAAGTTCGTTGTTGACGATACCTCACGTATGGAATTAAAGTTCGATGTTGACGATGCCATACGACTATTGTAGTGAGTTGATGAGGGTTTAAAGTTCGATGTTGATGATACCTCATATGTGGGTTTAAAGTTCGGTGTTGACGATACCACATTAATGTAGGCGAATGGGGTTAAGTTCGATGTTGACGATACCATTCGTTGGGCTAGCCTTGAGATCTTGAGTACTATGGATGTTGTGAACATCATCGTTATATTTGTGTTTAGCATATTGTATTGTTGTGTTATATGCTATTGTTATACCAGTCTTGTTATCGTGGTACTTAGCGTTATACATGTGAAGGGTATGCTAATTATGTAACTAGTATGTATGCGGATTTGGTGAGGGTTTGCATGTAAGTAGGTTATATATATGTATGTATAATTGTTGCACTCACTAAGCCTTGCTTACCCTCTCGTTGTTTACCATTTTATAGGTTCCGGCTTGGACAAGGGTAAGGGCATACGTTTGGACTAGTGGTCTCCCGCTTCTGTTGTCGGGGGTGCTTTTGGTGTTAGCTTTTGAAGTTGGCCTAACGTTTTGGGTAGTTTAGCCCCAAACCATGCTCGAGGTCGTTTGGATTATAAACTATCATTGTAGTGGGTCAAACTTGTATTGAACTTAATTAATGGCCTTCGTGCCTTTTGTAAACATTTAAATTGTTGAACGTTTAAATGGAACTTGTGGAAATGGTTTACATATTTAATTAGCGCGTAAATGTGTATTATTATAAAAAAAATTTATTTATCGTATGGAATACGAGTTCGGATGTTTCAAGTGGTATCAGAGCATGGTCTAAGGGATTTAGGCGACTTGAGATAGGTGCCTAGACTTGGGCTTATTCTGTGAGCGCTTTATGCGGGACTTGTAGGACTTTGGGTCTAATTGGGAATTGTTAGTGCTTGGGTTTATGTGAACTAATCTTGTGCTAATTGTTTTGTGTTGTGTTTAGCAATCATCAAGCAAGACGGACGTTGTACTAGCGAGTTAATGTGACGTGCTCGTGTAACAACGATTAGCTACCGTTGTTACGAGTGCAAATCGTGTCAAACAAGTAATGTACGACGATTGTTGAGCAAGATGGGGTAGTGTGGTACGCATGTATATACTTACGTGATATGCTTTTCGTTCATGGTTTAACCCTTTCCGTTTTATAGAATGAAGACGAGAAACGGACCCGATCATGATAACGGAAGTACAAGCGAGGACGTCGAGTTTTCGGCTAAGGTTAAGGCCGTCTTAAAAAATTTAAAAGCGGATTTTCTTACGGACGTCCGAAAGGTCTTCCAAGATTCAGTCGATGGGCAAGTGACCGATTTGATAAATGAACGAATGAAGGCCACTATCGAAGAGGCCCTTGATGCTAGAAACATTTATCCTCGCGGTGAAGGATGTGAAGGAAGGCGGGACTTCCACTACAAGAATTTCAAGGATACTCAACCTCCGATGTTTAATGGGGTGAGGGATCCATTGAAAAGCACTTGTTGGATTTCCGATATCGAGGGAGCTATCCGTACCGCGGAATGTCCTCCCAAGAAGAAGATGAGATATGGGTCTAGCATGTTACGTGAAGAAGGAAAGTTGTGGTGGGACGATAAAATCAATTTGTATGGTGAAGAGCAATGCATGAGCTTGACATGGGAGGAGTTTAAGAAGGAATTCTTCCAAGAATACCGAACTTCTTCCGACCTTGATAGAATCCGGGACGAGTTGTATCATTTGCAACAAGGTTCGATGGACTTGGTTACTCTCAAGTCTAACTTTTTGGCAAAGACTCGCTTTTGCCCTGAATATGTTGGTGACGATCACAAGCTAATGAAAGATTTCTACCGTACTTTGAACGACGAGTTCAAGGGTAAGATTAGTCGGGGAATGGCTAAGACTTTTGAAGAGCTATACGAGTTGGCTCGGGGTTTTGAGCCGGAGGTTCCAAGAAAAAGAGATTTCACTTTTTCAAAAAGAAAGTTTGAAGGTTCGAGTTATTCGAATTTTTCAAATAAAAAGAACAAGAACAAAAAGGGTTCCGAAAGTGTCAATAGTGTGAAGAAGGGCGCTACCGGTGGTTTTGGGAACTTTATCCCTACTTGCTACAATTGTGGGGTACGTGGACATATGGCTCGAGATTGCCCGAAGCCAAATTCAACAAACAAGCTCACTTGTTTTAATTGCAACAAAGAAGGACACCGAAAGTCAGAGTGTCCCGATTTGAACAACGATAATGTTAAAAGGCTAGAGAAGGCGGTGGGTACGGCTCGAGGTCGCAACTATTTGATGACCAATGACGAAGCCAAACAATCAAACGAAGTAGTCTCAGGTACTTTCATGGTTAATTCTAATCCGGCAAGGATTTTATTTGATAGCGGTGCAAATTTGTCGTTTGTGTCTCCAAAATTTGTGCCTAAACTTGATAGACCGTTAGCTAAGTTAAGTCGTCCGGTAGAAGTCGAAATAGCGGACGGCAAGACGGTGCTAGTGGTTGATGTGTGTAAGAACTGTGATGTCGTTTTTGGTACCGAAAACTTTAAAATTGATCTCATCCCTATGACTTTGGGTGATTTTGATATCGTTGTTGGTATGGATTAACTCGATCGAAATAGAGCCGATATTGCATGCCATGAAAAGTTTATACGTGTGAAGACCCCAAGTGGGGGAGAGTTGATTATTCATGGCGATAGACGAAGAAGACTTGTGCTGATATGTTCTTTTGCACGGGCATGTCGTTTTCTTGTTAGTGGTGGCATGGCTTTTCTTGCCCTTGTTGTTGATACTCGTGATGAGCCACCACCTATTCGTGAAATTCCGGTGGTCAGGGAATTTGAAGACGTTTTTTCGGATGAGTTACCGGGTGTTCCGGCGAAAAGACAGGTTGAATTTCGTATTGAGTTGGTTCCGGGAGCTACTCCCATTGCTAAAACTCCTTACCATTTAGCACCAACGGAAATGCAAGAGTTGTTAAATCAAACCCAAGAGTTGCTTGAGAAGGGTTTCATTCGACCGAGTGCTTTGCCATGGGGCGCTCCGGTTTTATTCGTGAAAAAGAAGGATGGTAGTATGCGGATGTGCATCGATTATCGGGAGTTAAATAAAGTGACGATCAAAAATCGTTATCCATTGCCTAGGATTGACGATTTGTTTGACCAACTCCAAGGTGCGACGTATTTCTCAAAGATTGACCTACGGTCCGGCAATCACCAAATGCGGGTCCGTGAGGAAGATATTGAGAAAACGGCTTTTCGAACGCGTTATGGGCATTTTGAGTTTGTAGTTATGCCTTTTGGTCTTACGAATGCACCGGCGGCATTCATGGATCTTATGAACTGAGTGTGCCAACCTATGTTGGACAAGTCGGTGATTGTGTTCATTGACGACATACTAGTCTATTCGAAGAGTATGAACGAACATGAACGTCATTTGCGTGAAGTATTGAAGACATTGCGGAAGGAGAAGTTGTATGCGAAGTTCTCCAAATGTGAATTTTGGCTAAGGGAAGTTCAATTCCTTGGTCATATTGTGAACAAGGAGGGTATCCAAGTAGATCCGGGGAAGATAGAGACGGTGAAAAGTTGGAGACAACCGACTACGCCTACGGAGGTCCGAAGTTTTCTCGGATTGGCCAGTTATTATCGTCGATTTATCCAAGACTTTTCTAAGATCGCTTCTTCATTGACGAAATTGACGAGGAAGAATGTGAGGTTTGTTTGGGAGAACGAGCAAGAAATTGCTTTTCAATTGTTAAAAGAGAAGTTATGTCAAGCTCCGGTGTTGGTTTTGCCGGAAGGGGTGGAAGACATGACGGTTTATTGTGATGCCTCGTTAAATGGACTCGGGTGTGTTCTAATGCAAAGAGGTAAAGTCATCTCTTATGCCTCTCGACAATTAAAGGAACACGAGACGAGATATCCGACTCATGATCTTGAGTTCGCGGCGGTTGTGCATGCGTTGAAAATTTGGCACCATTACTTGTATGGTGTCAAGTGTACGATTTATTCGGATCATAAGAGTTTGAAACATCTCTTTAATCAACGAGATTTGAATTATCGTCAACGTAGGTGGATGGATGTGGTAAAAGACTACGATTGTGAGATACTTTATCATCCGGGCAAGGCGAATGTGGTTGCGGATGCGTTAAGTCGAAAGAGTCATCACCCAGCGTTACGATTGGGATTGTTACATATGATTATTACTAACGATTTTCTTGAGAAACTTGGTATGGTTCAAATAGAGGCTTACGTTCAAAACAAGCATGCGGAGCGAATTGTGGGATAATCAGAGTTCATTACTATGGGCTCGTGGGGTCTGTTGTCTTTTCAAGGAAGAGTGTGGGTGCCTAAGATGGGGGATTATCGACAAGTGCTACTTGATGAAGCACATAAGTCAAAGTATTCCATTCATCCGGGCGCAATGAAAATGTATCTTGATTTAAGGAAAGATTATTGGTGGCCGGGCATGAAACGTGATGTTGTGAAGTATGTTGAGCTATGCGTCACGTGTTTGCAAGTTAAGGCCGAGCACCAAAAGCCGTATGGTAAGTTACAATCGTTAGAAATCCCGAAATGGAAATGGGAGCACATTACCATGGATTTCATCACAAAGTTACCTAAAACGGCGAGAACTCAATTTGATTCGATTTGGGTGATAGTTGATCGATTGACGAAAAGTGCTTTGTTTCTTCCCATTAAGGAAGCGATACCGTCGTAGACCTTGGCTAAGTTGTTTATCAAAGAAGTCATCTCACGACACGGTGTTCCTATATCTATTATTTCGGATCGAGATACCCGTTTTACATCTCGATTTTGGGAAAAGTTTCATGAAGATATGGGTACGCAATTGAAATTGAGCACGGCGTATCATCCTCAAACGGACGGTCAAACCGAACGTACGAATCAAACTTTGGAGGATATGTTACGGGCGTGTATTATTGATTTTGGTGGTAGTTGGGACGAGCACTTACCTTTGGTGGAATTCTCGTACAATAATAGTTATCATACTAGTATCGGGATGCCACCTTATGAGATGCTTTATGGGCGTAGGTGTCGAACCCCGATTTGTTGGGGGGAAGTGGGACAAAAGGAAATCGGGAGTACCGATGTGGTTTTAGAGATGAATAGCAAGATTGATGTGATTCGAGAGCATTTGAAAAAGGCTCAAGATAGGCAAAAATCTTATGCCAATAAGCGTAGACGAACGATCGAATTTCAAGAAGGTGACATGGTGATGCTTAAGGTTTCGCCGTGGAAAAGTATTATTCGATTCCGAAAACGAGGAAAGTTAGCTCCTCGGCTTATTGGACCGTTTAAGGTTTTAGCTCGTGTTGGTGAAGTCGCGTATCGTTTAGTATTACCCGAAGAGCTTGCGGGGATCCATAATACATTTCATGTTTCCCATCTCCGTAAGTGTCTTGCGGATGATTCATCTTGGGTGCCATTAGACGAGATCGAGCTAAACAATAAATTAGAATATGTTGAGGAACCGATTGCCATACTTGATGAGAAGGTCAAAAGGTTGAGACATAAAGAGGTTAGGACTTTTAAAGTTCAATGGCATCGTAGTAAGGGTTCTGAGTTTACTTGGGAGCCCGAAGTGTTTGTATTGGTTTATCTTCCTTCGTGTCATGCGGCTTGGATCGTGAGGACGCGCTCCGATTCAAGTGGGGGAGAGTTGTAACATCCCGTTTTCCCGTGCTTACTTAAAGGTACTGATGTTTTAGCAGAGTAGTATATAAAATAGCTTATATTTTTACAGGAAATACTATTAAATACGATACAATTTTACACAAGATATTTATTTATTTAGAGAATTGATATACTTAAACCTTGCTACAACACTTATAGGCAGTGTGCCTAATCGTACAGTAGTGTAGTTTTTAGTAAGTCCGGTTCGTTCCACAGGGAATCTTTTTAAACAAAGCTTAACGCTATATTAGTTTACTTTTATAAAAATACAAATATATATATAAGTAATATTATTATTATAATGGGGGATTTTTACCGTTTCATGACCGGTTTGTCGATTTTAAAACTTTAGTCGCAGTTAAAACCAAATGTAAAATATTAAAAATAAATACAAGACTTAAATTAAAGCGTAAAGTAAATAACAATAATGAAATTGCGAATAATAAAAGTGCGATAAAATAAACTTGCGATAATTAAAAAGTACGATAATTAAAAGTGCAATTAAATACAATAACAATAAAAATGCGATAATTAGAAGTGCAATTAAATATAAAATAAAGGAAATTAAATATGAAATAAAAGAATTATGCTTATTTAAACTTCCGTAATCATGATGTTTGACGTGTTGATTTTAGTTTTATGCCCATGGGTTAATTGTCCTTTGTCCTGGATTATTTAATATGTCCGTCTGGTTTTTGTCCATAACAGTCCATCAGTCATAAATATAAAGTGCGAGTGTCCTCGTCAAATTATCCTTATACCCGAAGTTAAATATTCTAACTAATTGGGGACTTAAACTGTAACAAGATTTTAATACTTTGTTTAGTAATTACACCAGGATGTCGACTGAGTGTAACCCAAGGTTTTAATATTTTGTTATCAATTATACCAAGTGTCCTTGTACATAATTTCACCCCTGTTTTAATTATTCTAGTGGCTATTAATCCATTCCCGTGTCCGGTTAAATGAACGATTATTCGTACATATAAATACCCCGCCTATCGTGTCCGATTGAGTGTATATGGTAAATTATAGGGACGCCCAATTGTAAATCTTTATATTAACATTAACAAACTATCATTTAGTTAAACAAATATAAAGCCCATTAATAGCCCATAGTCTAATTTCCACAAGTGTCGTTCTTTTGTCCAAACCCCAATTATGGTACAAAGCCCAATTACCCAATTTTAGTACTTAGCCCAACATCATGATTACTTCGGATTAAATAAGCATAATAATAACTTAGCTACGAGACATTAAATTAAAAAGGTTGAACATAACTTACAATGATTAAAAATAGCGTAGCGTTACACGGACAGAATTTCGCCTTACACCCTTACAACATTCGCTAACATACCCTTATTATTAGAATTATAATTAAAATTAAAATTAAAATATAAATTATAAATATAAATATTACGTATGAATGGAGAAGAGAAAGATAGATGGATTTTATGGTGCACCAAAGCTCGATTTTTATAGGCATGTGGGCTGGAACTGGGGCTCATGCGATCGCATGGATTTATGCCTTCCAGGCCATGCGATCGCATGGCCAGCTGGGGAGGCTCATATTTGGTTGTTTTCTTCTGCCGACGGTTTTATAAATAAATATAATATATTAAATAAGTATAAGAATTATTTAAATATTATATTACATTTATGTGCATAGTTGACTTGTAATTTTTAGTCCGTTGCGTCGAGCGTTGAGAGTTGACTCTGGTCCCGGTTCCGGATTTTCGAACGTCCTTGCGTACAATTTAATATCTTGTACTTTGCGTTTTGAATCTTGTACTCTTGTAATTTCGAGACGTTTCTTATCAATAATTGGAACCTCTTTGATTGTATTTTGTACTTTTGAGCTTTTTGGTCGTTTGCGTCTTCAATTCGTCGAATCTGTCTTTTGTCTTCACCTTTTATTATTTAAACGAATATCACTTGTAAATAGAACAATTGCAACTAAAAGCTTGTCTTTCTTGAGGAATAATGCTATGAAATATATGTTTGTTTTTAGCATTATCAAATATTCCCACACTTGAGCGTTGCTTGTCCTCAAGCAATATCGTCTTGAAATACTAGAATCACTTCTTTATTCTTCACACTTTGTACATCAGTGATTTCTATATGGCGGTATAAACAATGGTAGTAACGATATGGTTTACAGTCCCACATGACTATAAAAATTTAGATCCATTAAGGAAATTGGATCTTTATGAAAACATTTGATCTTTTGAAAATTAAATCTAGTTTTTACCCTAGATAAGTTTTCCAGAATAACCCTTTACCGGTGTTTGCAAAATATTTTTGTGGGTTTGGTGGGTTTCAGATTTGAAAATTTTAGCTCCAAACTTGCGGTTTTGTGTCACCCACTTGCTAACCTTGTATTTGGAAAGCAACACGTCCAGTTTACTTGTCCCGTATATTACCTTTCAGTAAACTACCGTCCGGTTGTAAAGGAAAGCGTTGAACAAGCAACTGTTAAGGCAATGTCCCCTGACATGCTTTTAATTATGGTCTATAACGTGTCGGACGCAATTACTATCCTTGGTAGGAGCAATAGTAAAGCTCACCCTTATAATTTTTCGGTCTGGCACAAGGTCCTGTCTTTGACCACTATGCAACCACCGTTCTTACGGTTGACACCCGATTTAGTTCAGGTGACCTAATGAATTCCAGGTGAATTCCTAGGATTTTACGTTCAATGGTAATGAACGCATTGAAAATAGGGTTTTCAAAAAACAAATCGGTTTGTAATTTTGATCAAAATATTTTCTCGTTCAAGCTCGAGTTTAGATATCATTGAATTCCATGAGTTTGTAATTCTCAATCTTTAAGGTCAATCTCAAGGATTGAGTAATATCAGGCTTAAAAGCTGATTTTTGATCTTTTAAGGAGATTATCCTTTCTGGGGATCTGATTCATTAGTCTTATCAAGCTAATTTGCATGGTGCCCCCCATTGTACGAGATAAATCCTTCTCATGGTTAGGATAAATCTGACCACTTGGCGACCCTGTTTAATGCTGAGGTCCGTGGATTTCCTGCTGATTTTAGTGATGACTTTTCTAGATTTTTCGTCAACCTACAGCTGGTCTGGACGACAACTTCTTGACCTAAATCAAGAAGCGCGTGTCTTTTTCGGAAGACTTTACTTCCTTTTAATGATGGAATTGATTCATCGTGTAGATCCATCTCTTCTTTTCTTTCATCGGGTAAAATAGTTTAGTTTAGTCCAAAGCAAAAGTATTTTCAGTTTATTTGTTACAGAAATATGTGACATATGTTTAAGATAACTTGGTAATTTTTCCCACACTTGGCTTTTATTTTCCTTTTTATTGTTCTCTATTCCATTTTAAATGAATTTTAACGTTTTGGTTTGTTTCTCAATTTATGTCCTTTCCGAGGTAACAATAATTTCGGTGTTAACACCTAGTTTTATCGTTTATAAATATGTATAAACATGATTTTGAGTTCATTTAATTGAAAATTTTGAAAAATTTTACTAGAATTGGGTAGTCAGTATATAAGACTAGGGCTGTTCTTTATTATCAGAGAGCACTAGATTCTAATACAACTACTACGTTACTAGTATTTTTAATGGTAACCAAGTGTATAAAGATAAAAATTTTAAAAATCCGAAAGAATTTAACCCCTTCCCACACTTAAGATCTTGCAATGCCCTCATTTGCAAGAAATCAGTACAATTTAAATTATTGAGGGTGATTAGCGTAGAAATGATTAAATTTTACCAAAGTTTCCAAACATATTGGCGTTTGTTTGCTGAATGATAAATGGTGCATATCATTTGTTCATTTCGTCTGTTGTTACATCACATTTATTTGTCATCTTGTCGTCAAAATTAGTAGCTTTTGCTGAACTTAATGCCAGTCTTTGAAAATGCGCTGTTTTACCCTGTTTTGTACAATCGACAATATACATACATACAAATATAATCATGCATGGCAATTTGAAATGGGACTTAATATCCCACTTTCAAATTCTAAATATGAAATATTAGTACACAATAATAATAAAATAATAAAAATTACACAAATATATCCAATAACATAAGTTTAAACATGAAAAAGTCAAAAGATAAAAACATAAAAATCATAAAAATAACCAAATGGAACTAAATCAGTCTGGATAGGGGTTCCAGTTCATCTCATCGGGTGGGTTCCATTGTTGGTTATAGGTGTTCTGATAGGCTTGGTTATAGTCATACCGGTTAAAGGGTGGTCGGATATCGGGGCTATGTGGCGGAAAATGAGCAGGTCGAGTAGGTACATAGTTATTTGGTACCTGATATGATAGCTGGCTCATGATTTGGTGCTGATGAACTAACCAGCTATCATGTTGGCGTCGCCTATAATCCTCGTATACTCGCTCGGAGTTCCACTGCTCATACATACTATGTCTGGCCGCGTTCGTCATTGCTTCCTCATCTATACGAACGTGGACGTCAAGAATAGCATCTCGAAAGACATCCCTAATGTCTTCCGCCTCCTCCATTTCCTCGTCTGAGCCTCTCTCTACCTGAGGATGAGATCCCTCATAGGGTACTGCCTGGTTACGTCTACTTTTCAATACCTTAGCACCCACATAAACTTTCAATCCTAAGGGCTCAACCTGTTCTCTACAAATCTGTAATGGACCCCCTTGGTTCCTATCAACACCTAAATACTCTCCAATGAGAGTAACAAAAATACCTCCTCCTATTATACTCCCGTCCTGCATTCCCTCTACCATTTTAGATAAATAAAAAGCAACACAGTAAGGGATATTGACAAAGCTTCTAGGATCCCAAATACACTTTAGGTAGAATAAATCATATAAGGTAATTTTTTTTTTATTATGACCTCTTTGTGTAATCGAGTTAGCCAAAAATCTATGAATAATACGAAGCTCGACTCTGTCAATATGTGTATAGGAGTGTCCTCCTGCTCGTGTAAAAACATCAAAATGTGACATACGCCTCCAAATGGCGTCAGCGTCAAAGTTACTATCTACCCGTTCACCATAATGAATCAAGTTTGTACAATCGGGTAATAGCAACTCACCAGGAGTATATATCTGTAAGGCCCTGGCCATGTCCAGCATGGATATTCTGTACATCCTACCACCAAGGATAAACCTAAGAAATCTTCTATCATCTATTCTAACTATATTTGTATCAAGTGATACAGTACTCATCAACTCAACACACCATTCCTTATATACAGGTCTACGAATGGTGAAAAGACGTTCCCAATCTGTAAAAGAAGAACTGCCATACCTTTGAACTAAAAGCTGTCTAACACGGTCAGCTAGATGGACCGTTTCCAAAGGGGCTCAATCAATTACCCTTGGCACCTCTACATTTTTTGTTACCAATTTGAATTTGTTCCTTTGATATGTCTCGTAATCTCTCCATCTTCTATCAAATCTCAGATTAGGATGTAGAGTGTGCTCAGGAATCGTTGGGAATTCTACTGGCGGCCTCATTGGGAATACTATGAATTCATCAACAAACTGTACCGGATCATAATAAGGTATGTGCTGATCAGGCTGTTGTTGTTCCTGTTGTGGTTTTTGTTCGTGTTGCATTTCTGGTTCTGGTTCTGGTGCTGGTGCTGGTCGTCTAGATGATGATGCTCCTGAACCTCCAGTATCGGTTTTCTGTAAAACACATTAAACACAAAATTTGTGCATCCAAATATGCATTAGTGTTAGCAAAATAACAACTTAAAATAATCACTATAACATGTTAAATCAAAATTAAACTTATACACATTTTCACAATTTTTCACAATTCTACACTTTTCAAATAAGCACATATGAAAATGTATACAAAATTCATAAGCATTTAACTCAAATAACATGTCAAAATATTCATTACTAATAATTAAACAAGTCTCAAATGGCAAATATATCAAATTAATCAAGTTCATGAATTTTGGACTTAAAAAGTCCACTTTAATCTCCAAAAATCATGTTTAGGATCATTGTTTGGATCATTTAACTATCTAAACATGTTACACTACTCATTTTAGCAATAATTCATGACAAAAATCGGCCATAACCTGTTTATATCAAAAAGGCCCAAATTGCTCAAGAACACAAACCCTAGATTTCTAAAAATTTTAAAATTTTTGGCTTCAAATCATGTTAAGTAGCATCAATCTAGGTTATACATGCATAAAATACTAACAATTTAACACTAATTACACTAGAAATTAACAAAATTGCATTAGGTAAAAAATTGGTAATTATCACAAAAACTAGGAATTTATAGAGTTTATGGGTGTAATTTTTACCAATTTGCTGAAGAATGAGAATCTTGGCATGATTAGAGCAAGAAATTTGATGAATTACGGTGGAAAAATGGCGAAAATTGGTGAATTTTTGGAGTTGGTTCGTGGTTGAGTGTGTGTTTTGTGGATGAAGAGCAGAGATCACTGCTGTATTTGTTTCTGGCCTGCATTTGGTCCCCATGCGATCGCATGGGTTCCAAGTGCAAACCCCATGCGATCGCATGGGGTGCCGGCTACAGTGATTTCTGATTTTTTTTTTTTTTTTATAAAACCTTATACTTTATAAAACTTATAATTTATTAAATTTTAAAAATTTGGTTTCCTTTAGGAGCGAGGGCGTTTCGGATCGTTGTCCTAGTCTGTCCCTCGACAAAATTTTAAAATTTGTCAAATCAAAGCGCGGTTTTTAAAAGTAAAGATTTTTGGGTTTTTTTAATGTTTTTGGCATACTTTAATTCAATAAGATTAAAAATAATGATAATAAAAGTTCTCGTCCCTCCCTCGGGTAAAGCAATTTCGGTTCAAAGACCTAGTCTTCAACTCACGACGAATTTTAAAAATCATATTTTTAACTTAATGAGATAAAGTAAATTTTTGTTTTTAAATTCACACAATTTAAATATAAAATTCAAAATTAATATTAAAATTCACACCAAACTTAAAATTTAAAATGCATAAAAATTAAAAATTCATATTAAAAATTCACACCAAACTTATATTAATTTTTCAAATATTTATAATTTTAAATATATTGTTTTTACAAAGTTTTCAATATTAATTTAAGATTTATATATTAATTTTAAAAACATGGTAACAATAAAATTAAAAATCTTTTTGGCTTTTTATCCCACTTTAATTAATCAAATATTATCAAAAATATGCGCCCCTCTTTTCGGTAAAGTAATTTCGGTTCCAAGACCTAATTTAACTCATGACGAATTTTTGAAATATTTTGGGTTGATTAATTAAAGATATTTATACCTTAAGAATAAACGTTAAATTTCGCAGTGATGTAATAAATTTTTTGAATGATATCAATAATTTTGGTCGCCAAACCTAATTTTATTCAATACCAATTTAATACTTTATAGCGAACAAATTAGCGTTTATTATCAAAAGGTTAAAAATAAAAAAATAAAATAAAAACTGTACAAACATACCTGTGAAATAGATTTCTTAGTTATATGATCTATCCCATTCATAAGATAGTCGGTTTAATTGGTTTTCCATAGCTACATAGGCGTAACCTCGAGCATTCAGTGTCTTTTCTTCTAAACATATGAACGGTCCGTCTCTGCATAAAGTAACAAATTCGGTGTTTGAATAGGTTTGATTATTTGAACATTTACCTCCATGTGACCATTTTCCGCATTTGTGACATCTTTCTAGGTGTCGTGCTCTTCTTTTTGCTGCGGATTTTGATTTTCCTTTACCAAATTGTAACTTATTATCTTCGCATCTGGATTCTTTTCTAACTCCGTCCATTCTTTCTCTGATTACTGATACTATTTCACTCGGAAGTGTCATTATTACGTTTAGTGATCAAAGCGTGTAGCATTAGACCATGGTTTAGTTCACAGGCAGTCTTCATTTTGTAAAAACCTAAAAAAAAAAAAAACAGAATGGGGGGAGAAGACTAGTTCTTTAGGGTCTGCTAGGGAAAGACCATTCGGGTTCCATTTTCGAGAACTACACGAAAACAGACAATCTAACTCTAACAGAAATACATATTATCCTTTAAAGACTTGATTCTCCCCACACTTAGTTAGCTGTGGTGTCGAAATTGAGATTAACTTCATTGTCGACTTCCATCGGACTATCTATGTAGTGTTTAACTCTGTGACCATTAACTTTAAATTCAATCCCATTTGAATTTATTAATTCTATCGTTCCGTATGGGAAAACTCTTTTGACTATGAATGGTCCAGACCATCTTGATTTCAATTTTCCAGGAAATAGCTTGAATCGTGAATTGAAAAGAAGAACTCTGTCTCCTTCTTTAAATTTTTTTGAACTTCTGATTCTTTTATCATGCCATTTCTTCGTTCTTTCTTTATAGATTAACGAATTTTCGTATGCTTCATGTCTTAATTCTTCTAATTCGTTTAGTTGACTTAATCGTAGACGTCCGGCTTCATGTAAATCAAGATTACATGTCTTCAAAGCCCAAAATGCTTTGTGTTCAATTTCTACTGGAAGATGACATGCTTTTTCATAAACAAGTCTAAAAGGTGTGGTTCCAATTGGAGTTTTGTAGGCTGTTCTAAAAGCCCAGAGTGCATCCTCCAATTTAATGGACCATTCCTTCGGATTTGATCCTACGGTTTTCTCTAGAATACGTTTTAAAGCTCGGTTGGTATTTTCAACTTGTCCACTTGTTTGTGGATGATATGCGGTGGAGATTTTATGAGTTACTCCATATCTTTTAAGAACTTTCTCAAGTTGATTATTACAGAAATGAGTTCCCCGATCACTTATTAAAGCTTTCGGTGTTCCAAACCTTGCAAAAAGACGTTTTAAAAAGTTGACTACAACTCGTGCATCGTTAGTTGGGAGAGCTTGTGCTTCCGCCCATTTAGATACATAATCAATGGCTACGAGTATATATAGATTATTATGAGATTTTGGAAATGGACCCATAAATTCAATACCCCAAATGTCAAATACTTCACATACTTGGATGACATTTTGTGGCATTTCATCACGTTGACTTATTTTTCCGGCCCTTTGACAAGCATCACAGGATTTGCAAAGAAGGTGTGAGTCTTTGTAAATTGTAGGCCAATAGAATCCAGCATCATAAACTTTTCTTGCTGTTAGTTGAGGCCCATAATGCCCTCCTGTTGGTCCTGTGTGACAATGGTTTAATATTTTACTAGCTTCATCTCCAAATACACATCGGCGTATTATTCCATCGGGACAACTTTTAAACAGATGTGGATCTTCCCAAAAATAGTGTTTTATATCACTGAAGAATTTCTTTCGTCTTTGGTACGATAATCCTTTTTCAAGGAATCCACAAACTAAGTAGTTTGCATAGTCTGCAAACCATGGAATTTCTTTATAATCTATCTTCAATAGATATTCATCAGGAAAGTTGTCTTGTATGGCCGATTCATTTAAAACTTCTAACTCAGGATTTTCAAGACGAGAAAGGTGATCAGCGGCGAGATTTTCTGCTCCTCTTTTATCTCGGATTTCAATATCAAACTCTTGTAAGAGTAAGATCCAACGGATTAATCTTGGTTTAGCATCTTGTTTCGAAAATAGGTATCTAAGAGCAGAATGGTCGGTATAGACCACCGTTTTTGCTAGAACGAGATATGATCGAAATTTGTCAAAAGCAAAGACAATAGCAAGGAGTTCTTTTTCAGTAGTTGTATAGTTCGTTTGTGCTCCTTGTAACGTCTTACTAGCATAATATATAGGTTGAAATCGTTTTTCAATCCTTTGTCCAAAAACGGCTCCCATTGCAAAATCACTTGCATCGCACATTAGTTCAAATGGTAGATTCCAATTTGGTGTTATCATGATCGGCGCATTAGTGAGTTTCTCTTTAAGAATATTAAAAGATTTGATACACTCATCTGAAAAGATGAATAGAGCATCTTTTTCTAGGAGTTTATTCATAGGAGTGGCAATTTTAGAAAAATCTTTTATGAAACGTCGGTAAAAACCGACATGCCCTAGAAAACTCCTAACTCCTCTAACATTGGTGGGATGTAGAAGTTTAGCAATTACATCTACTTTAGCTCTATCCACTTCAATTCCTTCTTTTGAAATTTTATGTCCAAGAACGATACCTTCTTTAACCATGAAATGGCATTTCTCTCAATTAAGTACTAGATTTGATTGTTCGCATCTAATAAGCATTCGTTCAAGATTAACTAGACATGATTCAAATGTATCACCGAAGACTGAAAAGTCATCCATGAAAACTTCCATGCATTCTTCTATCATGTCATGAAAAATCGCCATCATACACCTTTGAAAGGTTGCAGGGGCGTTACAAAGTCCAAATGGCATGCGTTTGTAAGCAAAAGTACCATAAGGGCACGTGAATGTGGTTTTCTCTTGGTCCTCGGGTGCTATTGGAATTTGAAAATATCCGAAAAATCCATCTAGAAAACAATAGTAACTATTCCCGGCTAATCTTTCCAACATTTGATCAATGAAAGGTAAGGGAAAGTGATCTTTTCTGGTGGCGTCATTTAATTTTCTATAATCAATACATACACGCCATCCTGTTACGGTCCTAGTAGGAATAAGCTCATTTTTCTCATTTGTAATGACAGTCATGCCACCCTTCTTAGGCACGCATTGAACTGGGCTTACCCATGGACTATCAGAAATTGGATAAATTAAACCTGCATCTAGCAGTTTAATAATCTCTTTCTTAACTACATCTTGCATATTAGGATTTAGTCTTCGTTGGCGTTGCACATACGTTTTATGACCTTCTTCCATAAGGATTTTATGTGTGCAATACGAAGGACTTATTCCTTTAATATCATGAATTTTCCATGCAATGGCTGGTTTATGAGCTTTTAACACAGAAATGAGTTGTGATTTCTCATTTTCAGTAAGGGAAGACGATATTATTACAGGTAATTCAGATTCACCATGTAAATAAGCGTATTCCAAATGGTTTGGAAGTGGCTTTAACTCTAATTTCGGAGGTTCTTATATCGATGATTTGTATCGATATCTGTCTTCTTCTTTTAGCATTTGAATTTCTTCTGTTGTTGGTTCATATCCATTAGCTATAAGTGTAGCTAACATTTCAGCTTCATCAATTGGTTCATTACCTTCTCCTAAAGAACATTCTTCTGTTCCTTGTAATTCTGGAAATTCTTCTAATAATTCTGCATGTGCATCTATAGTTTGAATATAATAACATGTATCATCTGCAGATCGTGGTTGTTGCATTGCTCTATCAACTGAAAAGGTAACACTCTCGTCCTCTATACTTAGGGTCAATTTCTTACCGAACACGTCTATCATTGCTTTAGCCGTGTTTAAGAATGGTCTTCCTAATATGAGAGGAACTTGAGAATCTTCTTCCATGTCCAAAACAACAAAATCTACTGGAAATACTAAAGTACCAACTTTAACTAGCATGTTCTCCATTATCCCTCTAGGATATTTTATTGATCTATCGGCTAGTTGTATGCTTATTCTTGTTGGTTTCAATTCTCCAAGGTCTAGTTTAGCGTATAATGAATACGGCATTAGATTTATACTAGCACCTAAGTCTGCCAATGCTTCTATTGAACTAAGACTACCCAGAAAACATGGAATTGTGAAACTTCCTGGATCAGATAATTTTTCTGGTATCTTATTCAACAGCACTGCTGAACAATTAGCATTCATGGTAACAGCCGAGAGTTCTTCCATTTTCTTTCTATTTGAGATTAGATCTTTCAAGAATTTAGCATATCTAGGCATTCCTGAAATCACATCAATGAAAGGAAGATTTACATTTATCTGTTTAAACATATCCAAGAATTTGGATTGCTCGGCTTCAAGTTTCTCTTTCTTCATTTTACTCGGGTAAGGAAGTGGTGGTTGGTATGGTTTAACATAAGGTTTAGCCTTAACTGTGTTATCTTCATTAACCTTTTCAACTACCGGTTCTTTTTCCTTATCTTGATTAGGTTGTGGTTCTTGTGGAGTAGGAATAGCTTCATCAGAAGTTACAGGTATTTCAGGTGGTTTAAGTGTTGTACCACTTCTTGTGGTAATGGCTTTAGCTGTTTCATTCCGGGGGTTAGCATTTGTATCACTAGGTAGACTTCCCGGTTTTCTTTCACCTATTAACCTTGCTAGGTTACTTACTTCTTGTTCCAGATTTTGAATAGAAGCTTGTTGATTTCTAAATGCTTGAGCATTTTGTTCATTGGTTTGTTTTTGAGATGTGAAAAACTGCGTTTGAGTTTCAACTAGCTTCGTCATCATATCTTCTAAATTCGGCTTTTTATCATCGGTTTGTTGTGGTGGTTTGTTTTGAAAATTAGGTCTTTGCTGGTTGTAAGTATTATTGGATACTTGTTGATTGCTAGGACCTTGTTGGTTATTGTATGGAATATTTCGGTTATAATTCTGGTTTTGATTGTAAATCGGTCTTGGCGGTTGATAATTATTTTGATAATTATTTCCAGGCCTTTGGTTTATGTATGAAATATTCTCTCTTTGTTCCATTGTTAATTCAATACTGAGACAATCTTTTGTCAAATGTGGTCCTCCACACTGCTCACAACTAATTCGTATTGAGTGAATATCTTTAGTCATCTTTTCCATTCGTCTCTCGACAGCATCTATCTTTGCGGAAATGGAATCTAAGTCATGGCTAGAATCGGCTCTAGCTGCTTTAGATGATCTAACGATATCTTTTTCTTGGTGCCACTCATGTGAGTGGGAAGCAGTGTTATCAATAATTTTGTAAGCATCAGTTTCGGTTTTCTTCATAATAGAACCACCAGCTGCTATATCTATGTCTTTCCTTGTAGTGATGTCGCATCCTTGGTAGAATATTTGTACTATTTGACAGGTGTCTAAACCATGTTGCGGACATCCTCTTAATAACTTTCCATATCTAGTCCATGCCTCATATAGAGTTTCATTCAGCTTCTGTGTAAACGTAACAATTTCTGCTTGAAGTCTTACGGCTTTAGATGCAGGAAAGAATTGTTTAAGAAATTTTTCAACTAAAACATCCCATGTATCGATCGCCCCTTCAGGTAACGATTCCAACCAATCTTTGGCTTCTCCCTTTAAAGTCCAGGGAAATAACATGAGATATATCTGTTCATCCTCAACTTCTCGGATTTTAAATAGTGTGCAGATCCTATTAAAGGTACGTAGATGTTCATTTGGATCTTCCTTCGGCGCACCACTAAATTGGCATTGATTAGTCACCATGTGTAGAATTTGTCCTTTGATTTCATATTCTGGCATTATTAATGTCTGGATGAGTAATTGCGTGACCTTGGCCAGTGCGTTTAGCTCTCATTCGGTCTTCCATACTTAAAGGTTCCAGATTCTCCATAATTGAATTTGTTGAATCGGAATCACTAGAGGATTCTGATTTAATGGTTCGTTCCTCAACAATCTCTGTTTGAATGATTGGTGGTTCCGGAGGAAAGTTTAGTGGTTCAGGATCTACGAATCGTTCCTGAATATTCTCCGGATTCTCAATTGTGAGGTCGGGTTCAAAAAATGGATTATCGGAAATTTGAACTGGAGTACTTGGTCGACTGGATGACGATTCTAAAGAAAAATCAACGGTGGTAATATTTGCTAAATGTCTTGATCTAGTTACAGGTGGTGAACGTACAAAAGGTGGTGAACGTCTTGCTCGGTGCATTCACTGAATATCCTATTAGTTTTTAAAAGGAAAGAAAATTTATAATAAGTTATCCAATCAATAGACTTTTCTGATTTTGCCCACGTTTCGAATAGCCAAAAGATGCAGCAGAGGGGCAGGATTCGTTTGGTCTCAATATAATTGAGGACTGTTTGGCTCCAATAACCCGGTCCACGTACAAATCCAACTATTACTACGAACCAGAAAATTTTGATGTCTATTAATTTAACCACTTAAAATAAATTTTCGTACTTTTAAGAAATTTAGATAAGAAGTAGAATAAAAATCTATGTTCTAAAACTAGAATAGCGAGAAATAAGAAAGAAAAAGAGCTCGTCGAAAAAGAAAAATGGTTGAAAAATAAAAGGTGACGGAAAAATAAAAGAAACTTATAACACTTAAAAATACTTGACTAACCTAACCTTATTACTACAACTAACTTAAAATTATAATCGCAAATTGAGATTACTAATTGGAATGATAATTGATACATAGGTAAAAGTCGTCTAAAATATTAAAGCTTACAGGAAAAACTAAATCCCAAATGGAAATAACTTAAAAAGAAACTAAAACTTAAAAAGGCGTCGCAAAATTCTAAAGCACTTAAATCTTAGTCTAAAGAAAAAGCACTTAAGGGATTTTATGGCAAAGCCTAAAAATCTAGAAGTAAAAATAACTATGGCAAAAACTAAGTTTAAAACTAAATATGAGCTAAAAATACAAATATTATGCTAAAACGATTAAAAAGGGACAAAATATAAAAATATACAAAAAGTTGTAAAAATTACAATTTTTATAAAAATATTATTTTTATATTAATTATTTATTAAAACTACTAATTTTACAATTTAATTAAACTAATTTAACTAAATAAAACAAATTAAATAAAAAGAAACTTTAAAATAAAATTAATTATAATAATAATAGATAATTAGGGTTTATAATAATAATAATAATTAATAAATACCCCGTAATTAATGATGTTTAGGGTTTCTATCGGTGGCGTCAGAGAAACTCCGCGAGTTGCGGTATTTAAAGCAGCAAACCCCGCGACTCGCGGGGTTCCAGTTTTCAACTCTGGAACAGTTCTTTATTTTACGCGTTTTTTTTTTCTGTTTAATATTTTCTGTTTATAAAATCTAAATATTTGTATAATAAAAACTTATATTTAAAAACTTAAATAAAAATAGAACTACTTTATAATTTTATAAATAAAAATCTTAAAGCTAGATTTATATATTTTTTTTTTCCGGTTTTATATTTATAAAATATATTTATAAAATAAATTAAATAAAACTTATATTTTTACAAACTAAAGAAACTTTATAAAACTTAAATATTTAACAAAATCTTAAAAATACTTATATTTTTGTTTTTCTTTTTATATTTTCGAATATTTAAAACGTATTTTTACAAAAGCGAATTTTAATAAAAGTAAACTAAATTTTTTTTTTTTTTATATTAGCGTCGCGCTTCCGGCTTTTAAGCGATTCCCCGGCAGCGGCGCCAAAAATACTTGATGTTTTAGCAGAGTAGTATATAAAATAGCTTATATTTTTACAGGAAATACTATTAAATACGATACAATTTTACACAAGATATTTATTTATTTAGAGAATGGATATACTTAAACCTTGCTACAACACTTATAGGCAGTGTACCTAATCGTACAGTAGTGTAGTTTTTAGTAAGTCCGGTTCGTTCCACAGGGAATCTTTTTAAACAAAGCTTAACGCTATATTAGTTTACTTTTATAAAAATACAAATATATATATATAAGTAATATTATTATTATATTATAAAGGGGGGTTTTTACCGTTTAATGACCGGTTTGTCGATTTTAAAACTTTAGTCGCAGTTAAAACCAAATGTAAAATATTAAAAATAAATACAAGACTTAAATTAAAGCGTAAAGTAAATAACAATAATGAAATTGCGAATAATAAAAGTGCGATAAAATAAACTTGCGATAATTAAAAAGTACGATAATTAAAAGTGCAATTAAATACAATAACAATAAAAATGCGATAATTAGAAGTGCAATTAAATATAAAATAAAGGAAATTAAATATGAAATAAAAGAATTATGCTTATTTAAACTTCCGTAATCATGATGTTTGACGTGTTGATTTTAGTTTTATGCCCATGGGTTAATTGTCCTTTGTCCTGGATTATTTAATATGTCCGTCTGGTTTTTGTCCATAACAGTCCATCAGTCATAAATATAAAGTGCGAGTGTCCTCGTCAAATTATCCTTATACCCGAAGTTAAATATTCTAACTAATTGGGGACTTAAACTGTAACAAGATTTTAATACTTTGTTTAATAATTACACCAGGATGTCGACTGAGTGTAACCCAAGGTTTTAATATTTTGTTATCAATTATACCAAGTGTCCTTGTACATAATTTCACCCCTGTTTTAATTATTCTAGTGGCTATTAATCCATTCCCGTGTCCGGTTAAATGAACGATTATTCGTACATATAAATACCCCGCCCATCGTGTCCGATTGAGTGTATATGGTAAATTATAGGGACGCCCAATTGTAAATCTTTATATTAACATTAACAAACTATCATTTAGTTAAACAAATATAAAGCCCATTAATAGCCCATAGTCTAATTTCCACAAGTGTCGTTCTTTTGTCCAAACCCCAATTATGGTACAAAGCCCAATTACCCAATTTTAGTACTTAGCCCAACATCATGATTACTTCGGATTAAATAAGCATAATAATAACTTAGCTACGAGACATTAAATTAAAAAGTTTGAACATAACTTACAATGATTAAAAATAGCGTAGCGTTACACGGACAGAATTTCGACTTACACCCTTACAACATTCGCTAACATACCCTTATTATTAGAATTATAATTAAAATTAAAATATAAATTATAAATATAAATATTACGTATGAATGGAGAAGAGAAAGATAGATGGATTTTGTGGTGCACCAAAGCTCGATTTTTATAGGCATGTGGGCTGGAACTGGGGCTCATGCGATCGCATGGATTTATGCCTTCCAGGCCATGCGATCGCATGGCCAGCTGGGGAGGCTCATATTTGGTTGTTTTCTTCTGCCGACGGTTTTATAAATAAATATAATATATTAAATAATTATAAGAATTATTTAAATATTATATTTTATTTATGTGCATAGTTGACTTGTAATTTTTAGTCCGTTGCGTCAAGCGTTGAGAGTTGACTCTGGTCCCGGTTCCGGATTTTCGAACGTCCTTGCGTACAATTTAATATCTTGTACTTTGCGTTTTGAATCTTGTACTCTTGTAATTTCGAGACGTTTCTTATCAATAATTGGAACCTCTTTGATTGTATTTTGTACTTTTGAGCTTTTTGGTCGTTTGCGTCTTCAATTCGTCGAATCTGTCTTTTGTCTTCACCTTTTATTATTTAAACGAATATCACTTGTAAATAGAACAATTGCAACTAAAAGCTTGTCTTTCTTGGGGAATAATGCTATGAAATATATGTTTGTTTTTAGCATTATCAGGTACAAACTTAATTATTAGCACGTTTATAACTTGTTCGTTTATGTGATTAAATGAGCCAAAGTGTTAGTTCATGAGTTAGTGCATGTATATATGTATATGTATATATATTTGAGAATGCGTGCGTGAGCGTGTATATTGATGTGTCGCGATGGCGTTGAGTCGTGTGAGACTTAGGGTTGAAACTTAGTCATGAATGGGAAGAACAAATGAGGTGGACTAGTTGTTGGAACCTTGGTTTGTGTTAAATGGTCGAAGTGACCAGGATCAGGCTAATGCCGCGCCGCGACGAATTGGGTCGCGACGCGACAAACAAAGCAAACCTGGATCAGAGATTGGGTTGAGAAGGGCCCATTTTCCCTTTATGTGTCGCGCCGCGACGATTATGGCCACGCCGCGACAGTCCTGCAGTTCTGATTCCGATTTTAGCTTAAATTAAATGACTTTGAGGGACAAAATGGTAATTTGACATGTAAATCTGATGGGAGCATTAACTCTCCACCACACATCCATTTATTTCATTTTCATTTCCATTTTCTTTCCTATTTCTCTCCCAAAACACAAAACCCACCTAGCTTGATCTTGAGATTTGAAGTTGGAGATTTGTAAATCAAACCTAGGAGCGAGATTTAAAGTTGTTCTCCTTGTTACTAGCTACAAGAAGATAGTCTCGGTAAGTTCTAACTCTAAGTTTTGAGTTTTAAATTGGTTAATGACTAGGGTTTTGGGTACTAGAGATTTGTAAGACCCATTTGGTGGTAAAATAGACGAGTTTGGGTTATGTGTTGTAATGAAACCCTAATAGCCACAATCTAGGGTTTTGGCCTTGTGATTTGAGGATGTAAGTGTCAATTGGTGTTGTTAGCCACTAATGCACTTTAAGAATTATGATAGAGGTGTTAATGGGCAAGTTTGACTTGATTGTGAGTTTAAGTGTTATAAAATGGGTCAAAATGTACTAGTTGACCTAATTAGTTGAAATGGGTATGGATTACCTTAAGTTTTGTGTTAATTGAAGTTAATAGACTTTAATTCACTAGTCTTAGTGATTAAAGTCGAGTCTTGTCCATTTATGGGCGGTTGTGTGTAGTCGAGTCATTTAATGCAAATTGGGTCATTAAATGCTCAAGTGGGAGTATTGTGGTAAATCCCACTAGTTGTGAATTTGAATGTGCACGTAATGATTTAGGTACATTGCGTTGAAGCTCGGAAGTGCTAAATCATCATCCCTGTGACAAGGTGAGTGGAATAATTATATGTGTATGTATATAATTTATTTACATTGTAGGGTGTGGGTTTAAGGTTCGTTGTTGACGATACCATACTCTAGAGTATATTATGTTGTGATGAGGGTTTAAAGTTCGTTGTTGACGATACCTCACGTATGGAATTAAAGTTCGATGTTGACGATGCCATACTACTATTGTAGTGAGTTGATGAGGGTTTAAAGTTTGATGTTGATGATACCTCATATGTGGGTTTAAAGTTCGGTGTTGACGATACCACATTAATGTAGGCGAATGGGGTTTAAGTTCGATGTTGACGATACCATTCGTTGGGCTAGCCTTGAGATCTTGAGTACTATGGATGTTGTGAACATCATCGTTATATTTGTGTTTAGCATATTATATTGTTGTGTTATATGCTATTGTTATACCAGTCTTGTTATCGTGGTACTTAGCTGTATACATGTGAAGGGTATGCTAATTATGTAACTAGTATGTATGCGGATTTGGTGAGGGTTTGCATGTAAGTAGGTTATATATATGTATGTATAATTGTTGCACTCACTAAGCCTTGCTTACCCTCTCGTTGTTTACCATTTTATAGGTTCCGGCTTGGACAAGGGTAAGGGCATACGTTTGGACTAGTGGTCTCCCGCTTCTGTTGTCGGGGGTGCTTTTGGTGTTAGCTTTTGAAGTTGGCCTAACGTTTTGGGTAGTTTAGCCCCAAACCATGCTCGAGGTCGTTTGGATTATAAACTATCGTTGTAGTGGGTCAAACTTGTATTGAACTTAATTAATGGCCTTCGTGCCTTTTGTAAACATTTAAATTGTTGAACGTTTAAATGGAACTTGTGAAAATGGTTTACATATTTAATTAGCGCGTAAATGTGTATTATTATAAAATAAAAAAAATTTATTTATCGTATGGAATACGGGTTGGGATGTTTCATATTGTGATGCGTCCTTTACCGGGTAGGGTTGTGTATTGATGCAGAGAGATAAAGTGATCGCGTACGCCTCCAGACAGTTGAAAGTTCATGAAAGAAATTATCCTGTACATGATTTAGAAATGGCTGCCGTAGTGTTTGCTCTAAAACTATGGAGACATTATTTGTATGGGACACATTGCGTAATATGTACAGATCACAAAAGTTTTTAGTACATTTTCTCTCAGAAAGAATTAAATATGCGTCAGAGATTGTGGCAAGAGCTGATTAAAGACTACGATTGTGAAATCAAGTACCATCCGGGTAAAGCAAATGTCGTAGCAGATGCGTTAAGTCGTAAAAAGTCAGATGAGAATGTGAAATTTCTGCGTTTGAGTATAACTTCAGATTTGATCGATCAATTACGAACTGTTCAAGCCTGTGCTTTGGAGGATGAACATATTAAATCTGAACTTATGACTAAACAAAAATTTTACCTAATTGATGATTCTCGTGGACTTAAGACTTTAAATAACCGTATTTGGGTGCCTATGCTTGGAGACTTGAGGGATTTGATCATGACTGAAGCTCACAAATCCAGATTGATAGTACATCCAGGCAGTAATAAGATGTATCATGATTTGAAATCAGTGTATTGGTGGTCGACTATGAAAACAGATATCGCTCGTTTTGTTGAAAAGTGCCATGTTTGTGCGTAAGTAAAGGCAGAACACCAGAAACCGTATGGTTCGTTGCGTCAGTTACAGATTCCAGAGTGGAAATGGGAGCATATCACGATGGATTTTGTGACAAAATTACCTAGAACTCAGAGAAAACACGATATGATTTGGGTAATAGTTGATCGTTTGACCAAGAGTGCTCATTTTCTTGCTACTCGTGAGACAGCGTCATTAAGTGAACTTGCTGATTTATATGTGAAAGAGATAATTAGTCGTCATGGTGTGCCATTATCGATTGTGTCAGACAGGAATTCTAGATTTGTATCGAACTTCTGGAACAGTCTACAACAGAATTTAGGTGCACGTGTGAATCTGAGTACAGCTTATCATCATCAGATAGATGGTCAGAGTGAACGAAAGATACAGACACTAGAGGATATGTTGAGAGCATGTGTATTAGAATATGGTGGTTCGTGGGATACACATTTTCCGTTGGTTGAATTCGCGTATAACAATTCTTATCATTCAAGCATAGGAATGCCGCCTTACGAAATGTTGTACGGTCGTCGTTGCAGAACTCCAACTTGTTGGTTAGAAGCTGGAGAGAAACAGTTTACTGGTCCCGAAATTGTTCAAATGATAGCCGAAAAGGTTGCTATTGCGCGAGAAAAGTTGAAAGTTGCCAGAGATAGACAAAAGATGTATGCAGATCCACGTAGACGTCCAATAACTTTTAATGTGGGTGATCGTGTGTATCTTAAGGTTTCACCGTGGAAATGGGTTATCAGATTTGGTAAACGTGGTAAGCTTGCACCAAGGTATATTGGACCGTTTCCGATTAGTGAGATTCTGAATGATCAAACAGTGGTACTGGATCTTCCGCCAGAGTTAGCTGGTATTCGTAATACCTTCAATGTGTGTTATTTACATAAGTGTAAGGTGGACGATGAAACACAAATTTTGCCAATTAAGGATCTTAAAGTTGATTTGAGTAACAAGTTGGTTGAGGAACCAATTCGAGTGGTCGATAGAAAGGTTACTGAGTTAAGAAAGAAAGAGATCCCGATGGTTCTAGTAGAATGAAAACACAGCTTAGGGTCTAACTTGACATGGGAGACAGAAGAATTGATGAAGACCCGTTACCCTCATCTGTTTGACCAAGACCAGATTCCGAGGACGGAATCTCTTTAAGGGGGGTGGATTTGTAACAGACTGTATCCGGGGTTAGAAGTAAGATTACTTATTTACCCTTAGGTTTATAATTGTGGTTAAAATATGTTTTTATTTTATTAATATGTTTTTTATTATTTGATTAGTTGGTTAAGACCAGTTTGTGACAAGGGTCACAGAAATGGGTTGTTTGTTTAATTTGGACTCCGTTAGGGCCTCCTAACGAGGTACGAAAGATATTAGATAACTGGTAAATACCCGTGTATTGTGGGGTATGGGTTTTAATACCCACTTAAGAGTGTAAACTGCTTCTTTCTATCCATTTCTAGACTTTTCTCAAAAACAAGTACGTACCAAACTTCATCTCATATCAAACCCTAATTGATCTAAGCTAGAAATTGAATCAAGAGGCCTTAAGGATTGATTCATATCATCCTTGTGATCATTAATCCAGGTTTGTTTGCTTAGATTCTTGGCTTAATTCATAGATATTGGGTTTGAGGTGTAAAATGGGTTTTAGGCATTTTTGAGCTTGAATCTTCATGTTTTGTGTTTGTTTTGCTTAATTGATGTTAGAAATAATTGTTATATGGTTTATATGATGTTAGAACTTGCAAAAAATCGAGTTTTTGGGCCAAAAATGCGAAAATCAGCGTGCAGGAGCTGTTCTTCAGCTCCCACACGAGTGACCACACTTTTGAGGGTCAACCGCGCGTGTGAGGGCTCACTCGCATGAGTGAGGCCTCAGTCACTCGTGTGAGCCCTGGTCAGATTTTGTGAAAACTTGTTTTGGTCATAACTTTCTAACCGTAACTCCGTTTTTGATGAATCAAGTATCGTTGGAATTGTAATGAAAAATCCTTTCCAATGGTAAACTTTTTAGAAGCTATATCAGAATATATTTGGGTCAGAAATAGAGATATTAGCGTGTGTGTCTAGTGTGCATGCGTTAATATGTTATTATGGGTTGAATTCTTGATATAGGCTTATGAATGATTGAATATATGATGAATATAGGTTGGGAAAATGTTATTACATGTTGTTATTGATGTTCCTTGTCACTCGTATAAGTGATCCTTCACTCGCACGAGTGAGCTTTCACTCGTACGGTTGAGGCGGTCAACCGCATGGTGAACCGCACGAGTGAGTGACTACTTGAACTAGTATATTTGAAAGTTGGATCGTAAGGTTGAGATGCGACTCGTACGAGTCATATGTCACTCGTGTGGTTAACCGTACGGATTCACTGTTGTTTAATTAGATATTTGGCCAAGGACCAAATGTACGAGTGAGGTGTCAACCGCACGGTTGAGGTTCCTCAAACGTGCGGGTGAGTGTCACTCGTACGGTTGACTGGTCAGGTGGTTAAGTGTTCAAGTGTTTATATATTGATGTTATTGTCTTGTTATTGGGATTATATCAAGACATGATTACTGACTTGGTTATGTTTATTCTCAGGTGGAAAGGATAAAGAGAAAGCTCAGTAGTTAGAATCTGAACCGTTGCTGGTAATTGGTGAGTGGGTCTATCTTCGGATAGAGTTTAAGTAGCAAATCATGCTACTGTGGATTACTCTGATTACCTTGTGTAGTGTAGTGATTGCCATGCTAGATAGATAGTTGCATGCTATGTGAGCTATATATGTTGTATATGTGCACTGTGTTTGACACCAGCCATGCCTAGGGTGGTTGGGGGCTTTCAACCATGCCTAGGGCGGTTGAAGTTCGTGTGAGGTCAACCATTCCAAGGGAGGTTGAGTCCAAGTCCTACAGTCTGTTAGTATAGCATAGAAGAATGCATGTGTTGTGTTTGGATAGTTATGCAGAGACTTGGTAGGAAGGACTATCGGTAGACTCTAGTTCGATCGGCTAGGAGTCGTGTGCCCGTACTGAAGGTATTTCGTATGCCCGAGAGACATATTTAATCAATGTGGCTAATATGTTATGATCCAAGTCGGGTCATACCCAATAACAAGCTTACCGACACCTTAATTGTATTTAATCTTAATGAATGGATCATTAAATGAATACGCGACACTTGGATTTTAGAAAATCGGTTTTCTAAAATATAATCACTTGAGATAAATTATTTGGATAATTTATATATGATAAGGATTTAATTATTTATAGGTTTTAAATAATTATGTTGTGTTATGTTTTATAAAATAGTTTATAAAATGTTAAAAGCTTAACAAGTGCATGGTAATTAATAGCAAGTTTTATAAATACAAACTTTGTTATTATATTAAGGTGGTGGTGGACGGTTTTATTGACCCAAGAAACACCCCATGCTTCATTATTCTTGTTACTTTTAATGTCACAACTTCACATGTGCATGCAAGCTTCATTAACCAAGGTTTTGACTAAGTATGCACATATAAGTTAAAGATAACTTTTTCTTCCTTTGTGAGATAGTTGCTGGCCGAAATACTTAGTGTATTTCTGCTCAATCTGGTCGAACTAATTCAGTAACAAAAGAGAGAGTTTCTTACTTGTGATCATAGTGATTAAGTGTCAAAAATCCTAACCAAACAAGGGTGGTGTTGGTGCATCAAAAGCTTGGGGTATTACACACTTGAGGTTTCATAGTTTTGAAGCTTTATACATCTTTATTCCTTGGAGAGCTGCTGTCCGAATTATTTTGGGTACAAAGGAGAGGTTTCAAGCTTGGTTAACTAGTTCATTAAGCTTTCCATAACAGCCCTCAAAATCTTTGAGGAGGTATTGGCACTCTTATCCTTTCTTGTTATTTGTAGGTATATATTCACAACTTGATCCATGGGATTTAACTTTAAAATGGTTTAAAGATTAACAAGTTAAAATGTAACTAACATGCTTCCGCTTTGATATGTTTCTTAAAAGGTTTTAAGTATCATGAAACTTGTTAAATCCCAACAATGGTATCAGAGCCGAAGTTGTTGAAATATGCTTCGAGATGGTTATTAAACCCACTATAATTTTGCATTCTATGAACATGCATGAAGTAGAATGTAAAATTTTCGGTTTTGGGTGGTTGTCATTTTGGCCAAAATCACTTGTGATTCTGCATTCTGTACTGCCAATCACTTGTGATTCTGTACTGCAAATCACTTGTGATTCTGTATTGCCAATCACTTGTGATTCTGTGTTGCAGATCACTTGTGATTCTGTGTTGCCGATCACTTGTGATTCTGTATTGCCAATCACTTGTGATTCTGTGTTTCCAATCACTTGTGATTCTGTATTGCCTATCACTTATGTTGATGATGTTCACAATCTAAGCCTTGACCTTGTGTTTGGTTGCATGCATGATTGATTGATATTTATTCAATTGGTTTGTAATAATATTTATTCATTTGGCATGTAATAATTCATTTGGTTATGTAATTTATTTTATATTTGGTATGTAAAATAGATTAGGTTGTAATTTCATTTTTTTTAGACAAAATGTATTAGGATATATTTTTTTTGTAAAAGATGAAGATGCAAGATGAAGAACACAAGAAGAAGCATTTGGATGCAAGATTGAGTGGGAGGTTTTAAATCTCTAACTTTGAGTTATAACCCCTTAACCGGTGGCATTTGTTTTCGGCTAAACAAATGCCTACCAAAATGGCTAGATTGTGAACATCTTTGTTTTGCATGCGTGGTTGTTTTAATTTCTTGTATGATTGTGGATTGTATGTTTGTATGCCACAAGTTAATCACACAAGTTAACAACAAACAAAACTAAAATTTAATTGGTTAAATTAGACGTTATTAATCACATGCAAAACGACAATTTAAAATGGTTAAATTGAAATGGCTAAAAGGACATTAATAAACGGTTATTAAGATCATGATTAGGATCATATATATAAAATGGTTTACATCATGTAATTGGTTTAATTACAAGACATGAAAATGGATTTCATAAGTACCATACACTAAATGCATGTTGGTGTATAGCAAAAGTTTTCTCAAACTAGAATTAATGAAAACTTAAAATCCCTTAACTAAAACAAGGCAACAAGTTTAACGCCATCCTTTTGTGTGACACTTAAGCATGTTAGGAAACTCATGATGGGATAAAGGTCACCTAACCATCATGAACAAACTAATATGATTAAGGTGAGTTTCGCATGCTTGTGGGATAAAGGTCACCTAACCACTTGTATGTTAAGTTTACACGTTTACACAAGTAGGACGACTTGATTTGGGAATCATGAACTTAGGGTCACCGAAGCATGAGGAACAAATAGGCGTTGATGGGATAAATATGCCATGCAAAAGGATTGCATGATCCCATACATTAGAAGTTGCAAAAGGATTGCAATTGTCATATAATGACTACCTAGCTAAATCAAATAACGGGATAAAGGTCACCTAACCGAAATTTGGTTTACCGTTGGATTCTAAAATTTAATATATCAATTGGATTAAAAGGGTATTGAATGTTAAATTAAATCGATACTTAAACGAACTTTGTTAAATTTTGTAGATGGCCGCCTATAACAACAACATTCCAAACGCACCTATTAACTTTAATAACCTATCATTGAGGTCCATCCTCGAAAAGGTAAATAACTCCCAATCCGTTTCATCTAATGTACTAAAGATGAAAAGCCTCATTGATCGATTGCACCGTCTCAACAGTCACGTATCTAATGAATTAACCACGGACCTTATCCTCAACTCTTTGTCAAAAAGGTTTGACACATGCGTGTTGAATTGCAGCATGAAGGATTGGGATAAGAGCATTGGCAAATTACATGCCATGCTAAGGACGGAAGAATCAAGCATGGGTAAAAAAGGCTTCACCCATGCTCATGATCAAAGAAGGTGGATCCAAGGATGAATCCTCTTCCAAGCTAAAGGTGGCTAAGAAGATAGGACCCACCTACAAGGGCAAAGGAAAAGGGAAGATGGTTGCCCCAACCAACATAACTAAATGGCAAAAGGGTGCCAGACAAGCAAACCCCAAGGAAGATCCGTGCTTTGGTTGCGGTGTGATAGGTCACTGGAAACGCAACTGCCCGATCTACCTAAAGGAGTTGAATGCAAAGAGGGATGCAGGGCAAACCTCAGGTAATGTATACATGATATACGTTGAGCTAAATATTACTTCTTCTAATACATGGGTATTAGACACAGGATGTGGAACTCATATTTGCAATTCATTGCAAGGGTTCATAAGAAGTAAACTAAATGCGGGAACAACAAGTCTCTACATGGGAAATGGTGCAAAGGTGCACGTAAAAGCTCAAGGAGACTCTGTTTTAAAGCAAACCAAGTGGTTTGGAGCTTATATTGAAAAATGTTTTGTTTGCACCTGATTTAACACGAAACATTATTTCTGTTTCCCGTTTAAGACAATGTGGTTTTAATCTTAATTTCATTAATGATGATATCCATGTTTCTTTGAATGATGTATTCTATTTTAAGGCCTCGCCTTTGAATGGTATTTATGAATTGGTTCATGATAACACATGATTCGATAGCTCAATATACCAAGCAAGCACCAAGAAGCTCAAAAGGGATTTGAGTGATTCCTACTTATGGCATTGTCGCCTTGGTCACATAAACAAGAATCGAATGCATACACTTCAAAAGAATGGCCTTTTGAAATCAAATGAACTGGACTCGTTTGATGTATGTGAATCTTGTTTACAAGGCAAGATGACTAAAGCACCTTTCAAAGGGACTTATGAAAGGGCTAAAGATTTATTGGGATTAATACATTCGGATGTATGTGGACCCTTTAAACCCATAACTAGGAATGGTGAAAGATACTTTGTTACTTTCATTGATGACTTTAGTCGTTTCGGATATGTCTACTTATTAAGACACAAGGACGAAACGTTTGAAGCATTCGAAGAATATCAAAACGAAGTACAAAATCAACTCAATAGGACAATTAAGGTACTACGTACCGATAGAGGAGGTGAATACCTAAGCGATGCCTTCCAAGATCATCTTAGGAGTTGTGGGATTATCTCACAACTTACTCCACCCGGAACACCCCAACTTAATGGAGTTTCCGAAAGGAGGAACCGAACCCTAATGGATATGGTTCGATCTATGATGGCAAGAAGCTCGTTGCCTCTATCATTTTGGGGTTATTGTCTAAGCTCCGCGGCTCGTATTTTAAATATGGCCCCAACCAAGAAAGTGGAACGAACTCCTCACGAGATGTGGTTTGGTAAACCTCCATCTCTATCATACTTAAAGGTATGGGGATGTGAAGCTTATCCTAAGCGTTACGTCCCTAATAAGTTGAATGCTCGATCCACGAAGTGTATCTTCATATTATATCCCAAGGATGATATGGGATACTATTTCTATGATCCATCCGAGCAGAATGTATTTATTGCTCGGAAGGCGGAATTCCTTGAAACTAAGTTCCTAATGGAAGGAAATAGTGAAAGGAAGATAGATCTTGAAGAGGTTCAAGATCAAGTAGATGATACACAATTGGTTGACACTAGCACTCAACATGAAAATGTTGATAGTGATCAAATGGATGATCAAAATACACAAGACATTCGTAGATCTGGTAGGATTAGCAATTCTCCTGAGAGATATGGGTTTCTCATAGATGGTTGCTATACGGTTGATTTGGATGAACCAACAAACTACCAAGATGCTTTATCAAGGATTGATAAAGATAAATGGCAGGAAGCCATGAACGCCGAGATGCAATCCATGTATGAAAACCAAGTGTGGGAACTTGTTGAGCAACCTCCTAGCTCTAAGCTAGTTGATTGCAAATGGCTTTTCAAAATGAAAACCGACATACATGGAAACTTGGATACATATAAAGCTAGACTTGTTGCAAAAGGTTTCACTCAAACTCAAGGGGTTGATTATGATGAAACTTTCTCGCCTGTGGCAATGCTAAAGTCTATTAGGATATTATTTGCCATTGCTGCTCACTACGACTATGAAATATGGCAAATGGATGTCAAAACCGCTTTCCTAAATGGATATCTTATGGAAGATGTCTATATGGTCCAGCCTGAAGGTTTTGTTGATCCAAAATATCCTAAAAGTGTATGCAAGTTAAAGAAGTCAATCTACGGATTGAAACAAGCATCTAGAATGTGGAATCATCGTTTTAATGAGGAAGCCGAGAAATTTGGCTTCATTAAAAATGGTGATGAAGCTTGTGTATATAAGAAAGCTAGTGGGAGCACTATCATGTTCCTTGTACTATATGTGGATGATATATTATTATTTGGGAATGATATTACCACAATGCAAGGAGTCAAAACTTGGCTAAAGAGTTGCTTCTCCATTAAGGATCTTGGAGACGCACAATACATATTGGGGATAGGGATCTATAGGAATAGATCCAAGAGATTGATAGGTTTAAGTCAAAGTACATACATTGATAAAATCTTGAAAAGGTTCAAGATGGAAAACTCTAAGAAAGGTTTGGTACCTATTCAAAGAGGAACCGTTCTCAATTCATCTCAGTGTCCTACCACTAAAGATGAACAAGAAAGAATGAAGAAAGTCCCATACGCATCTGCTATTGGGTCTATCATGTATGCGATGATATGTACTAGACCGGATGTGTCATGCGCTCTAAGCTTGACAAGTAGATACCAGAATAACCCAGGAAACAGTCATTGGATTGCTGTTAAAAGTATATTGAAATACCTTAGGAGAACTAAGGATATGTTTCTAATATATGGGTCTGGTGAGGAGGAACTCGCCGTAAAAGGTTACGTGGACGCGAGTTTCCAGACTGATCGAGATGACTCTCGATCACAATCCGGTTATGTCTTCATGTTAAATGGTGGTGCGGTCTCTTGGAAGAGTTCGAAACAGGAAGTTGTTGCGTTATCCACTACAGAGTCGGAGTACATTGCCGCCTCACTGGCAGCTCAGGAAGCTGCATGGATGAAGAAATTCATCGACGACTTAGGAGTGGTCCCTTCCATTCAGGACCCTCTTGAGATCTTTTGTGACAACGAGGGTGCGATTGCTCAAATCAAGGAACCTCGTGCTCATCAAAAGACTCGTCACATTGAGCGGAGATTCAACTACATCAGGGATGAGGTTGAAAAGGGAAAGATATGTATTCACAAAGTTCACACAGATCATAATGTTGCGGATCCACTCACGAAGCTTTTACATGGGCCAAAACATGAGGGACATGTTTGTGCGTTAGGGCTTCGATATTCTAGTGATTGGAATTGATCTACTTTATGTATTGTAACGGAACGAATTAGTTCAAACTCATTAATATAATTATGGTATTAATTTAATTATGAGTCATGTTCCTATTTTGCATATTTCATCCATGAATAAGCAACTATTCTAAATTTCCGTAGTCGATCACATTTGTGGGAACAAGTGTGAGGTTTAGACTATTATGAACTTGGATTGGTATACATTCATAGGTTGAATATGGGGCAAGGTTGCAACCAAGGTTCATGGATATTTGTGGGAAACAAATATTGGAAGACCCGCTCTCAAGAATTACTGTATAGAGCCTTTGTGGTTGATCACATGTAATCTTGAGTAAAGGCGAATATCATTGTATCCTCTGACCTGAGATACATATTGGGTTCGGATATTCACCAAGTACCGTGCCTTGATTCTTTCCTTCGCTATTCTGAAACATGGTAGTACATAAGGAAGAACTCAGGTATATTACAAAGTGTATATCTAGGACGTATGTAGTCAAGATGGAATTTGTCCCTCTTATTCGTTGAGAGTCACATGTCTAAGGCCTGAAAAGTTAAATCTATAAGAGAGTGATCACTCTGTATCTCTTGGATTTAACATGACATCTAGGACGAAAGGAAATAATGAAAGATTCACCTAATCATATTCGAGATGGGAACTCGAAAGGGATGATGTTATTGAATGGCACAAAGTCATAACATATTAGGGGTGATGGACGGTGTGTTAGGCTGTATCCATCACTTGCATTAATTTCTTATGTTTCTCGTGCAAGTGGGAGATTGAAGGTATTTCGTATGCCCGAGAGACATATTTAATCAATGTGGCTAATATGTTATGATCCAAGTCGGGTCATACCCAATAACAAGCTTACCGACACCTTAATTGTATTTAATCTTAATGAATGGATCATTAAATGAATACGCGACACTTGGATTTTAGAAAATCGGTTTTCTAAAATATAATCACTTGAGATAAATTATTTGGATAATTTATATATGATAAGGATTTAATTATTTATAGGTTTTAAATAATTATGTGGTGTTATGTTTTATAAAATAGTTTATAAAATGTTAAAAGCTTAACAAGTGCATGGTAATTAATAGCAAGTTTTATAAATACAAACTTTGTTATTATATTAAGGTGGTGGTGGACGGTTTTATTGACCCAAGAAACACCCCATGCTTCATTATTCTTGTTACTTTTAATGTCACAACTTCACATGTGCATGCAAGCTTCATTAACCAAGGTTTTGACTAAGTATGCACATATAAGTTAAAGATAACTTTTTCTTCCTTTGTGAGATAGTTGCTGGCCGAAATACTTAGTGTATTTCTGCTCAATCTGGTCGAACTAATTCAGTAACAAAAGAGAGAGTTTCTTACTTGTGATCATAGTGATTAAGTGTCAAAAATCCTAACCAAACAAGGGTGGTGTTGGTGCATCAAAAGCTTGGGGTATTACACACTTGAGGTTTCATAGTTTTGAAGCTTTATACATCTTTATTCCTTGGAGAGCTGCTGTCCGAATTATTTTGGGTACAAAGGAGAGGTTTCAAGCTTGGTTAACTAGTTCATTAAGCTTTCCATAACAGCCCTCAAAATCTTTGAGGAGGTATTGGCACTCTTATCCTTTCTTGTTATTTGTAGGTATATATTCACAACTTGATCCATGGGATTTAACTTTAAAATGGTTTAAAGATTAACAAGTTAAAATGTAACTAACATGCTTCCGCTTTGATATGTTTCTTAAAAGGTTTTAAGTATCATGAAACTTGTTAAATCCCAACACGTACAAGCCGCCGAGCCTCATATTGTCGTTGTTTGTATGCTTGATGGTTGTAAGCATGTTAGTTGACTGTTGTATGATGGATTGCTTAAGCTTAATCTGTAGATAGATTCCATTCACTTAGCGGTGCGCTAATCCCCCACATTCCTCCTCCTGCAGGTTTAGGTACTGTTGATGGGATCGGAACTTGATGTAGAAGACATATTTGACTAGCAACTCTGATGTGGACATTTGTAACCGTGTTTGTAATAACGTAACACCGTTTGTTAAAGTTAAACTTAAGCTTTTGTACTAATGTAATTAATGTGGTGTTTTATTAACTAAGACTTCCGCTGTGTTATATAAAAAAAAAAATGCCCGGTGTTACATAGTTGCATTGAAATGTCGAGGTCATCCTTAACGGACGGTCTAGGTAGGAGGATTCACCCTGCATGGGTGAATATTTTTGTGGGTCGTGTGGCAAATCGCGAATTGTTATGATGATAATTCCCTGTTGACGGGATTCTAGTACACGAATAATTTCCATGCTAGTACTAGGAAGCCGTAGTGTATGGATGTGTTGTAGGATTTAGGGGAGAAACCCTGTGTCGAGTGTTGATGTTTTGCCTAGCTCGTGGTGTATTATTATCGTCCTGGATTAATCCAGAGACTGGTGGTCGTGTGCGGATCGATTGGTGGGAAAGTTCGTGTTCCCAGTGTGATTATTTGGGGATATCAAAAATTCTTCGTTGAAGGAATAACCCGATTGTGGTAACTGTAAGAAGCGCTCGTCGGAGGAGTGTGTCGATTGCTCCGTTGGATATAAGCATAATAAGCATCATAAGTTACACTAATAATATTCAGTGGTTGAATGATAATATTTTCTAACATGTTAACTTTCATTTAACATTTACAAAAAAGTTATATTTACACGTTGGGATTCATTTTAACTATTATCATTTATTTGATGAATGTTAACTAACTGAAAATGTGTGACTCATAATTGATATCTACTTATTTCAAAAACAATTGAATGATTATAAAACGCATATACATATATATATATATATATATATATATATATATATATATATATATATATATATATATATATATATATATATATATATATATATATACTTTAGAAGAGTCAAAAATCAAAATAAAAAGGGTGATCAACCACATTAAGTATAATAAAGAGGATTCTTTTTTGCCAATTTGATACCACACTTTACCATATCACACACACAACAACAACAAAAAGTTATGACAAAAGCACAAAGCTAGCTCTTTCCTTGCACCTAAATGATGTCTGCCAAAATTTATAGATGTCATTTGTATGACAAAAATTAAAATTAAAAAGATAGACAACTAAAACCTAGATGTGTTTAGGAAGACGTAAGTGACTTAGTTAATAAAAATTATAAAAAAAATTCATTTGTCTATAAGGAAAAACAAATAATATATATATATATATATATATATATATATATATATATATATATATATATATATAGTGAAGGGATCCAGAGAGAATTAAGAGTGAAAGAGAATCCATAGAACTCACAGATTGAGCTCAATCTGCACATAAATGGAGCTCAATCTACACACAGAAGGAGTCAATATGCACCACAGATTGAGTGTAGTCTGTTAGTTCTCTGAGTTGTCTCGTACCCTTGAGTCATGAGTTATCTAAGTTGTCTCCTACCCTTGGTTCTCTCTGAATCCTCACCATATATATATATACACACACACACACACACACACTAGTTTTATGAGCCCGTGCGTTGAACGACACTTGTATAAATTAGTATATGATTACGTTAATATTGATATTCACCAAATATATAATACAATAATAATAAAAAAAATATTTATCACCGATAACATTTGTATCGAAAGTATATGAAAGACATTGTATACGATACCGTTAGTATTGCACACACTTTATATGATGTATGATAACATGAGTATGAGATATTGAAAACATTAGTATCGTAAACGTTAGTATTAAATATAATTACAATACAACAATAAGTTATTTTCATTCAATGTCACAAAGTTTTTTGAACATAGAGTGATACGTTTATGAGCCCGTCCGTTAAAATACTATTGCAAATGTCATAAAGTTGATATACTTTAAATTTATTTAAATATCATATTTTGTATTTAGTATAGATATTTGATTATTTATTTAAATTAAGTTATATTTAAAGTTTATTCATTTATTTTCTGTAAATTTTACACACACATTTGTGTTATTGAGTATAATTTATGCTCAAATATAATCTTATGTATTAGGGTGGAGATCTTGTTTTTACTACTTTTTATGTGTATACTTGCTAAAAACTGATAATAATATTGTCAGATTTAATATTTAAGTAATTGTATTATATTTATAATATGATACATTAAACAATATAATTATTATATTTATATTATTTTACTTATTTATTTAATTTAAATTATTATTAAATTTTATTTATATTTTTGTTAACGTCACATATGAAGTTCTATTGCTTCTATTACTTTCATTTTTATATTTATATTATTTTATTTATTTAATTTAATATTTAAAGTAATTGTATTTTATTTAGAGTATGAATAGTTTTCTTATTTGAGAAAATCAATTAAATAGATGGAAAAAACGATAGAATGACTCGTGTCAAAAATAAATGAGTAGTTCACGTCAGCATAATGACACGTGTTTTATATAATGTATGGATACATATTAGAAAGTGAGCATGGGTCAATCTATTATGGCCTGTGTTCAATGAAAATAGCACAAGCCCACCTTGTTTATGGACTACATACCGATATACCGTTGGCCCGTTGGTACACGATATAAATCATGTATTATGGAGAAAATATGTATAAATTGCATTCAACACTCGTCAAATGTGACTCATTATATAAAACTAGCAAAATGGGCCCGCGCGATGCTGCGGGGCTTCTGGGTTGCGCATTCATAGTTAACGGAGCGTTATGTATTTACAGAATAGATAGTACCTAGGTGTGTGTATTTATTAAATATATCCGAGATATTTAGCGTTTTTTTAGAAGTGTCCGTTTCGCGTATAGTTAGTCCCGTTGTGTTCATAAGGTTTTTTTGAGCTGAACGGTGTGTTCGAAAAAATTTAACGCGAGGCGAGCGGAAAGATATGTCCCGTTGAAAATATGGGTGAAGTTTAATTAAGATTTTTAATTAAAATATTAAGTTTTATGTTTAACCCCTGAAAGAGGGGGTGGATTTGAAAGTTGGGAAAAAGTTGAGGGGGTGTTTGTTTTTTTTCTCCTCCTTTTCCACTATTGTCGTTTGGTTTTTTTCTCCTCCTTTTCCACTATTGTCGTTTTGACAATTTTTGTGGGGGGTTGGGGCCAAAACGACCAAGTCGTTTTGACAATTTTTGTGGGGGGTTGGGGCCAAAACGACCAAAACCCGCATGGGGCTTAGTATATAAGGTTAATAATAAAATAAATAAGATAATATAATAATGTGAATACAAGATATATGAATATATTTTATGACAACTTTTATATTAAGGGAAATACACAACACTCTCACAGATAAATTGGTTGATATGTCAAATGTTCACAAAAACGCTCGACGTCTCTTCTTTTCTTCTAGCACAAGAGCGGATATGAACTCAGCGGAAAGAGCGGTAATTGCTCCAACAGCTTCTTCTTGCTTACACATGTCACCGCCCCTTTCTTGAAAAAGAAGACATTCTTGCGAGGACTGCTTATTCCTATATTATTCCTAATAGACGGCTAATGCCGCGTCTAATCTCACGAAAGATCATTTTTTATTCCAGCATCCGAACTCGCATTCTAATGTGCTAGCGACCCCTCCTTTAAAGCGTTTAAGGTAAAGGCAGCAGCTTGGGAAGCTTCTGTCGTGCGTCTTCCTACTGAGTTCGAGTTCAGGTCTTTCACCAGAAAGTTCTTGCTCTTTCACTGATTACCAGCTTATGACACGCGGGTTCGTATGGATTATTCTCAGTAGTTTGTTGGCTGAATGTTTTCAATATTATGTTGTTTGTATTATGTACTCCAATAATTATGTATGGAGCTTTTCATTTTTGTGATGAAAAGTTTTACTCATTTATTCTTCCTATATGCTACAAGTTACCCCAAAAATTGTAGTTTCAGTTGTTTATGATCGTCGTTTTGAATTTGCGTTCACACTACAAACTGTCCCTCATCTTTCGATAAATTTACACAACAGCCCCTCAAGTTTACACTTTTTCAGAGGTAGAAAGTGTAAATACATAATTTTATTAAAATAAAAGAAACTAATTCCACCTGAATTTATAACGGGCCCTATCTTCTCGCTCGGTGCGAGTTAAATTTTTCCGAGACCACCGTTCAACTAATTCGTGTTTAGTTGGTTGCATACTTGCAACCTTTAATTTTGATGTTCCTGAGAGGCCCAAGTTTTGTTGGGGCTAAATACCTCGTTGTATTTTGTTAAGGTTTCAATATATCGATTTGCCTTTCAAAAAAAAGAAATATGACGAACACAACGCGACTAACTATACGCGAAACGGACATCATTAAAAAACACTAAATAACGGGCCCTATATTCTCGTTCGGTGCGAGTTAAAATTTTTCCGAGACCACCGTTCAACTCGAAATAATTTTACGAACACAACGCAACTAACTATACGCGAAATAGACATCGTTAAAAAAACACTAAATATTTCGGCCTATATTTCATACGTACACATACACGTCCAACAAACAAGCCAACCTACTAGATATATTAGGTACCAAACAACGTACATCCAAATTCGACCGCGCGTTGAATACAACCGCAGCAACGCGCGGTCGAATTTTTTTCTAGTTAATTTTATTTTCATTTTTTCTATAAAAAATAAACCCATAAAATGGTAAAGAAAGCTGTATGCAATCAAATTAACTACTCTTACTAGATAAGCAATTAACTACTCTTACTAGATAAGCAATTAACTACTCTTACTAGATAAGCAATTGGGAAGCATAAATATGGGATTAAAGTAAATCTTCCTATTTGTACGCTGTGAAAACAACAAGAACAACCCGAAAACAATATAAGCTTAACTTTGTAAACAACTTAATCATGTACACAACAGCCAAAGGCCGTGTATTAGCTAAATTGGTGACTAGAAAATTATGAACCTTTCGTTCGTCCAATGTCATCTCTAGTCGGTTTACTCGCGTTTCCAAAGAATTCATTCCACTACGAGAGCTTCCAATGAAATTCTGAAAAAGTGAGCAAAAGAGTTGATAAAGAATAACTCGTGATGAAACAAATTATAAAAAGGGTACGTATTGTGTTAAATTTCAATGTACATGTAAAAGATTTAGAAGACTTGACTGCTGTTTCTCGATATAAACAAGCTTTTTTTAAATCCGAGAAATATCATGTTTCCCATAACCTTGTTCAATTGCATTGTCATTTTTATTCATATCCAACTCATTCTCATCAATAAATGGAACCACCTGAGAACCAACTTTGCTTTGACTAGATACGACTCTTTTCTCCGTTTATAAGCTTTTGTCAGCGTCCATAGTGTCAGGAGCCCTAATATTATTATCACTATTCACTCAACATTTTCTTGACAATCTACCTATACAGATACATGCAGGGGAGGTCCAGAGGAGGAGCAAAGTGATCGACCGCTCAGGGCCCATGATTTTTTGGGACCCAGTTTTTTTATATATACAGACATAATCGGAGATTTGAGAAAAGGGGAACTAGGAAAACTCAAATGAAGTAGCGAAGACAAAGCACCATAGGCCCAAAGATAATAATCAAGGCCGAGAGATAAAAGAATTTAAAGTCCACTAGTATTCTCGCAAAGCCGAATGATTTTTCTTTAAATAGCTTATAATATTCGTTAGAGCCTAATGGCCCTATTTTTCACCTCGTTCAGAGCCCTTAAATTCTCGAGACCGACCCTAGATACAGGTTTTGATACATGAACATTAGCTTTCGAAAAAGTTTCTTTGTCAAAATCCACCTTTCTGGCAATTGAAGCATTTCTTATAGTTAATCTTTGGAGGGCTTCTTCTTGGTGTTGCAGTTTGAGATGAATGTTTAATCGAAGTATGCTTGCTATTAGAAATTGCTTCCTTTGGCGAAGCTTCCATAATGGTAGCAGATAAATATAAACAGAGATAATTATAAATAAATTATAGACTCTTTAATAAATGACTTTTTTGTGCCGTTGGTCCCTCCATTATACACCAAATAGTGAACAACGTCCCTTTTGTTTTTTTTCCTGCTTACAACATCCCTCTATTTCACAAATTTGTATTTCAGTGTCCCTCCGTCAATCATCCGTTTAATTTAGACGTTAAATGTCATCATGTGCGTTGCATGTGAGTGTATATTTGTCATTTTCACCTCTTTTTTATTCTTTTTAATCACACTCATGTTTAAGAACCTGCAACTCCCAAATTCATAAAGGTATTTATTTTTGATGCTTCATCTTCATCAATGCTTCATATTCATCTAATCAAAACAACTGAGAAATCATCTAAATCTATTATAAACCAAACAAACACATCATCCTCATCTTATATCATTATCAAACATCACCAAATCTTTCAGATCTGAGATCTATTTTTATTTTAGCGACTTGATTTGATCTTGAACACAATCTGGTCATTTTACGAAAAGTAAAAATACAGAGTAGTTAGGAATCATATGGTAATACTTTCTGCAAAATTTCATGTTCCAACTCTTTGATTTGAAGTTAAATTTGACGGTCAAATGTTGCACCAAAAGGTCAACCAAATTCTTAATGATCAAATTCGAAAGTTGTAAGTTGTTTCAGGCTATGCTTTTGATCAGCGAGCGTTAAAAGCTTGATTTCAAACATCTTTCATGTAGAAATCATGACTTGAAACCATCTAGATCACGAGTTGAATTTTTGGATCTAAGTTGAATTTTTGGGAATATTGATTTCTGGAAATAATTTAGTCAGATAGATGATTAATATAATAAATATGATACAACAATAGATTATTACAGCAACTTTGAGTTTCAATAAACATCAATTTGATAAAGCAAATTCAGACAAAAGGGGTCTTGTGTGATTCCATCCATATATTAAGGAACCAACTCAGTTCAAAATAACGAAGATAAACACCCAGGCAAGTTAAGTGGATTACGTCGATTATTTTTAAGTATCATGACATTGTTTCTTTAGTTTTGAAAACTCAAACATGAAAAAGTACAGGTATATGGAATTTAGAAAACTCAGTTATGATGGACTGAGTTGAATGGAAGGGAACCTCTTCCTGCCAATTTCTACAATGCAATTGTAAATTTTGCTAAAAAAAAAAAGTTGAAGTATTGGAATTTAGCTACTGGAAGAATTAGGTACGGATCAATGGCTCGAATTGTTGCATTGGTTGGTGCTCCATCCATCTCAGCAAATAACAAAAAAAAAAAAAAAAAAAAAAAACGAAATTACCCATCATGTTTCAGGCACTTAATGGGACTTAACGTCCAAAGTTAACGTTTGGTTGACGGAGGGACACTGAAACACAAATTTGTGAAATAGAAGGATGTTGTAAGCAGAAAAAAAACAAAAGGGACGCTGTTCACTATTTGGTGTATAATTGAGGGACCAACGGTAAAAAAAAGTCTTAATAAATACAAGATAAGCAAGTAACCAAGAAAGTAACCAAATATCATAAAACTAAATTATGTCATCCACTTAAACATTAAGATAGTAGATAGTCAATTGAACATGTTTCGACTTTATAGAAAAAGATTGGCTAATCTGTGCCCTAATGCACAAGACAAGCCTCATTAAAATAAATTTAACTTTTAAATTTTAACACAAAACTTATTTTAAGCTCATTAATTTTCATTCTATATATTGGGAAAAGCTAACTTGTACTTCCAGAGCACATGAACACATTTGATGAATATTTTTTATTTTTTATTTTTTTTTTTTTTTTTGACAAGCTATTTGTATTGAATCACCATCATGTCCAATGACCATGAGCAGCCTGCAAGGAGCAAACTGGGCATGAATCAAAAGCAATCAAAGTTACTGACACCTCAAGTACATTAGAATTTTACCGATGTGTTTGGATGAAACTAGCTAGAGCTGGAGTTTGTAGCTGAAGCTGAAGCTGGAGATAATTTATAAAGCTGACAATTGAAACTTATTATTTTATATAGATGTTTGGTAAACTAATTGGAGCTTATAATTTTCTTAAGCTCTATTTTTTATGCCTAACAAACGAAGCTTATGACTTAAAACTTATTAAATAATAATTTCAGGCTTCTATAAACTCTCATAAGCTTCAAGAAGCTGATGAGCCAAACACTCTCTACATCTAAATAAAAGAACACCTTATATAGCTTATATTGACCAAAAGAATGAATATAACATCATCATCGTTCTACTTTAAAGCTAAAATGTTGAAATGATTACGATATAGTTGGATTTGATTGTGTACATCTGAATAAAATACATTCATATATCCCGATAACTTGTACTCCGTAATTTTTATTATTCATTTACTCATTTATTTACTATTAAATGAAAATTTTAATATTCTACTTCTTAGACCATCTTTATCCCTAGGGATGATGGGCGTGTTGCTGGGTGAGGTGGGGTGCTTGATGTAGTGACCCGAACTTTTCCATGTTTATATATATTAATTGAGATTGATATTTACATGATTAAATGTTTCCAACATGTTAAGCAATCAAACTTGTTAAGACTTGATTAATTGAAATAGGTTTCATATAGACAATTGACCACCCAAGTTGACCGGTGATTCACGAACGTTAAAACTTGTAAAAACTATATGATGACATATATATGGTTATATATATAGTTAACATGATATTATGATAAGTAAACATATCATTAAGTATATTAACAATGAACTACATATGTAAAAACAAGACTACTAACTTAATGATTTTGAAACGAGACATATATGTAACGATTATCGTTGTAACGACATTTAATGTATATATATCATATTAAGAGATATTCGTACATCATAATATCATGATAATATAATAATTTAAAATCTCTTTTGATATTATAAACATTGGGTTAACAACATTTAACAAGATCGTTAAACTAAAGGTTTCAAAACAACATTTACATGTAACGACTAACGATGACTTAACGACTCAGTTAAAATGTATATACATGTAGTGTTTTAATATGTATTCATACACTTTTGAAAGACTTCAAGACACTTATCAAAATACTTCTACTTAACAAAAATGCTTACAATTACATCCTCGTTCAGTTTCATCAACAATTCTACTCGTATGCACCCGTATTCGTACTCGTACAATACACAGCTTTTAGATGTATGTACTATTAGTATATACACTCCAATGATCAGCTCTTAGCAGCCCATGTGAGTCACCTAACACATGTGGGAACCATCATTTGGCAACTAGCATGAAATATCTCATAAAATTACAAAAATATGAGTAATCATTCATGACTTATTTACATGAAAACAAAATTACATATCCTTTATATCTAATCCATACACCAACGACCAAAAACACCTACAAACACTTTCATTCTTCAATTTTCTTCATCTAATTGATCTCTCTCAAGTTCTATCTTCAAGTTCTAAGTGTTCTTCATAAATTCCAAAAGTTCTAGTTTCATAAAATCAAGAATACTTTCAAGTTTGCTAGCTCACTTTCAATCTTGTAAGGTGATCATCCAACCTCAAGAAATCTTTGTTTCTTACAGTAGGTTATCATTCTAATACAAGGTAATAATCATATTCAAACTTTGGTTCAATTTCTATAACTATAACAATCTTATTTCAAGTGATGATCTTACTTGAACTTGTTTTCGTGTCATGATTCTGCTTCAAGAACTTCGAGCCATCCAAGGATCCATTGAAACTAGATCCATTTTTCTCTTTTCCAGTAGGTTTATCCAAGGAACTTAAGGTAGTAATGATGTTCATAACATCATTCGATTCATACATATAAAGCTAGCTTATTCGAAGGTTTAAACTTGTAATCACTAGAACATAGTTTAGTTAATTCTAAACTTGTTCGCAAACAAAAGTTAATCCTTCTAACTTGACTTTTAAAATCAACTAAACACATGTTCTATATCTATATGATATGCTAACTTAATGATTTAAAACCTGGAAACACGAAAAACACCGTAAAACCGGATTTACGCCGTCGTAGTAACACCGCGGGCTGTTTTGGGTTAGTTAATTAAAAACTATGATAAACTTTGATTTAAAAGTTGTTATTCTGAGAAAATGATTTTTATTATGAACATGAAACTATATCCAAAAATTATGGTTAAACTCAAAGTGGAAGTATGTTTTCTAAAATGGTCATCTAGACGTCGTTCTTTCGACTGAAATGACTACCTTTACAAAAACGATTTGTAACTTATTTTTCCGACTATAAACCTATAATTTTTCTATTTAGATTCATAAAATAGAGTTCAATATGAAACCATAGCAATTTGATTCACTCAAAACGGATTTAAAATGAAGAAGTTATGGGTAAAACAAGATTGGATAATTTTTCTCATTTTAGCTACGTGAAAATTTGTAACAAATCTATTCCAACCATAACTTAATCAACTTGTATTGTATATTATGTAATCTTGAGATACCATAGACACGTATACAATGTTTCGACCTATCATGCCGACACATCTATATATATTTCGGAACAACCATAGACACTCTATATGTGAATGTTGGAGTTAGCTATACAGGGTTGAGGTTGATTCCAAAATATATATAGTTTGAGTTGTGATCAATACTGAGATACGTATACACTGGGTCGTGGATTGATTCAAGATAATATTTATCGATTTATTTCTGTACATCTAACTGTGGACAACTAGTTGTAGGTTACTAACGAGGACAGCTGACTTAATAAACTTAAAACATCAAAATATAGTAAAAGTGTTGTAAATATATTTTGAACATACTTTGATATATATGTATATATTGTTATAGGTTCGTGAATCAACCAGTGGCCAAGTCTTACTTCCCGACGAAGTAAAAATCTGTGAAAGTGAGTTATAGTCCCACTTTTAAAATCTAATATTTTTGGGATGAGAATACATGCAGGTTTTATAAATGATTTACAAAATAGACACAAGTACGTGAAACTACATTCTATGGTTGAATTATCGAAATCGAATATGCCCCTTTTTATTAAGTCTGGTAATCTAAGAATTAGGGAACAGACACCCTAATTGACGCGAATCCTAAAGATAGATCTATCGGGCCCAACAAGCCCCATCCAAAGTACCGGATGCTTTAGTACTTCGAAATTTATATCATATCCGAAGGGTGTCCCGGAATGATGGGGATATTCTTATATATGCATCTTGTTAATGTCGGTTACCAGGTGTTCACCATATGAATGATTTTTATCTCTATGTATGGGATGTGTATTGAAATATGAAATCTTGTGGTCTATTATTATGATTTGATATATATAGGTTAAACCTATAACTCACCAACATTTTTGTTGACGTTTTAAGCATGTTTATTCTCAGGTGATTATTAAGAGCTTCCGCTGTCGCATACTTAAATAAGGACGAGATTTGGAGTCCATGCTTGTATGATATTGTGTAAAAACTGCATTCAAGAAACTTATTTTGTTGTAACATATTTGTATTGTAAACCATTATGTAATGGTCGTGTGTAAACAGGATATTTTAGATTATCATTATTTGATAATCTACGTAAAGTTTTTTTTTAAACCTTAATTGATGAAATAAAGGTTATGGTTTGTTTTAAAATGAATGCAGTCTTTGAAAAACGTCTCATATAGAGGTCAAAACCTCGCAACGAAATCAATTAATATGGAACGTTTTTAATCAATAAGAACGGGACATTTCAGTTGGTATCAGAGCGTTGGTCTTAGAGAACCAGAATTTTGCATTAGTGTGTCTTATCGAGTTTGTTAGGATGCATTAGTGAGTCTGGACTTCGACCGTGTTTACTTGAAAAATGATTGCTTAACAAATTTTGTTGGAAACTATATATTTTTAACATGTGAATATTATGTGATATATTAATCTCTTAACGCGTTTGATATTATGTGATAGATGTCTACCTCTAGAACAAGTCCCATTGACTCACCTAATAATAATGAAGAGTCAAATGTAAATTGGAATGATTCGTGGACTGATTCACAAGTTCCCGAAGAGGAACCGGAAGAAGAGTCAGAACCGGAAGAAGAATCGGAACCGGAAGAAGAATCGGAACCAGATGAAGAAATAGAACCGGCGGGGGAAATAATAAAACGGTTAAGTAAAAGAAAATCCTCAACCAACCGACCAAGGTTAATTATGGTCAATGGTGTTTCCGCCAAGGAAGCAAAATATTGGGAGGATTACCAATTCTCTGATGAATCGGATTCCGACGAGAATTCCGATGATATTATAGAAATTACCCCAACTGAATTTAAAAAGGCAAAAGAAAATAATAAAGGAAATGGCATAAAAATAGAGAAATCTAATTCCAACCCCGATGAACTTTATATGTATCGTCAACCCCCGAAGTCCTTAAGTTGTAACAATGACCCGGGAACCTCTAAATCACCAGGTTTTTCTAAACCAATGTGGATAACGACGGCTCATATTAGGGGAACATCATATATCCCTAGAAACTTGGCAAAATGAACCAAAACCGAAGAAGAAGAAACAAGCGAGTCGGAATAAGATAGTTGTATTCGTGTGGTGTAATATAAGTAATATAGTGTGCTTATGCTTTATGATATATGTAAAAATTGCTTGTATTAATAAGTATTTTTTTTTATGAATCTAACTCTTGTCTATTTTACAGTATAAAAACACAAAATGGATAGACAACCCAATATTTTAAGAGACCTACCCGGAGACATGATTGATGAAATCTTGTCTAGAGTCGGTCAGAATTCTTCGGCACAACTATTTAAGGCGAGATCAGTTTGTAAGACATTCGAAGAACGTTCCAAGAATGTCTTGGTTTATAAGAGACTTTCGTTTGAAAGATGGGGGATAGCACATTGGGAAACCCATAAGTTACGATGTGTTTACTTTGACGCATATATTGCGGGGAACCCAAATGCTATTTTACGCAACGGGTTAAGAAATTATTTTGACTCAATATATCCGAATATTGGACTTCGTGATTTAGAAAAAGCGGCTAACATGCAACATAAAGAAGCATGTTATGCTTACGGATTAGTAATGTTCGCTTCTCACCAAAGTGAGAACAAGAACATCGGGCTACAACTATTAAACAAAACGTTTCCACAAGTGACGGAGTCGGTAATTGGGGTAAGAAATGAGGTTTTTAGATTGTTACGGGACTGTTGGACATTACGTAACCCTCGTCCCTTTGACGACGTTACAACATGCTGTCTTATCAACGGCCATAACGGTTATGTTCCATAAGACCAAGGATGGGAAGTAGTCCTAGTAAAACCAGAATGCATGACTTGTTTCTGGACGTATGAATTACGTGTCTTTATTGCCTTTGCTGAACGACTTGTGTACTAGCTAGAATTATCTTCACAACCATCTTGTATCAAATTTATTGTGTGCTATATTTCATGCTATATGTAAAATAAGCGGTATTGTAAGTTTGTAAAATATTGTGTAAAAGTTTGAACGCGAAATATTATTATAATCAGTTTTTCATATAGAATTGTAGTAGTTGAATTGTATATTAGCTACTAAGTATGAACTTAACGGGTAGGTAATACCCGAATTTAAACTTATAAAACGCTAATATGAAGAAAAAGCTTTTATAAATGAGTTCATATTATGCTACGAAATACTATTAACTACTGTTAATATTCTGTATGATTAACTTGTTCCATTTGACTATTTTGAAGGAAATGGCACCGACTACTCGACACACCGTGAATATGAATGAAGAAGAATTTCGTACTTTTCTAGCTTCAAACATAGCCGCAGTGCAGGCTGCGCTACATACCAACAATAACCTTGGATCTAGCAGTACAGGAAATCGTGTAGGCTGCACCTACAAAGAATTCACTGCCTGCAAACCTTTGGAATTTGATGGAACTGAAGGACCGATAGGATTGAAACGGTGGACCGAGAAGGTCGAATCGGTGTTTGCCATAAGTAAGTGTACCGAAGAGGACAAAGTAAAGTACGCTACGCATACCTTCACAGGTTCTGCGTTAACATGGTGGAATACCTATCTAGAGCAAGTGGGACAAGACGATGCGTACGCACTACCGTGGTCAGCATTCAAGCACTTGATGAATGAGAAGTACCGTCCCAGAACCGAGGTCAATAAGCTCAAGACAGAACTTAGAGGGTTACGAACCCAAGGATTTGATATTACCACGTACGAAAGACGATTCACAGAATTATGCCTATTGTGTCCGGGTGCATTCGAAGATGAAGAAGAGAAGATCGACGCGTTTGTGAAAGGATTACCGGAAAGAATCCAAGAAGATATAAGTTCACACGAGCCCGCCTCCATACAACAGGCATGTAGAATGGCTCACAAACTAGTGAACCAGATTGAAGAAAGAATTAAAGAACAGACTGCTGAAGAGGCCAATGTGAAGCAAGTCAAAAGAAAGTGGGAGGAAAATGGTGATAAGAATCACCATTACAACAACAACAGCAATTACAACAACAATCGCAACAATTATCCCAACAATCGCAACATCAATCGCAACTACAACAAACGGCCCAACAACAACAACAACAACAACAACAACAATCATCCCAACAACAATAATAACCGCAACAACAACAACAATCAGAAGCAGCTATGCCAAAGGTGTGAAAAGTATCACTCGGGGTTCTGCACCAAATTTTGCAACAAGTGTAAAAGAAATGGTCATAGCGCGGTGAAGTGTGAGGTCTACGGACCAGGGGTTAATAGAACGAAAGGAACAAATGGTGTCGGAACGAGTAATGGCGGAGCAAGTAGTGTCGGAGCAAGTTATGCCAATGTAGTTTGTTATAAATGTGGAAAACCGGGCCACATTATTAGAAATTGCCCGAACCAGGAGAACACGAATGGACAAGGCCGCGGAAGAGTTTTCAATATTAATACGGCAGAGGCACAGGAAGACCCGGAGCTTGTTACGGGTACGTTTCTTATTGACAATAAATCTGCTTACGTTTTATTTGATTCGGGTGCGGATAGAAGCTATATGAGTAGAGATTTTTGTGCTAAATTAAGTTGTCCATTGACGCCTTTGGATAGTAAATTTTTACTCGAATTAGCAAATGGTAAATTAATTTCAGCAGATAATATATGTCGGAATCGAGAAATTAAACTGGTTAGCGAAACATTTAAGATTGATTTGATACCAGTAGAGTTAGGGATTTTTGATGTGATAATCGGTATGGACTGGTTGAAAGAAGTGAAATCAGAGATCGTTTGTTACAAAAATGCAATTCGCATTATACAAGAAAAAGGAAAACCCTTAATGGTGTACGGAGAAAAGGGCAACACGAAGCTACATCTTATTAGTAATTTGAAGGCACAAAAACTAATAAGAAAAGGTTGCTATGCTGTTCTAGCACACGTCGAGAAAGTACAAATTGAAGAAAAGAGCATCAATGATGTTCCCGTCGCAAAAGAATTTCCCGATGTATTTCCGAAAGAATTACCGGGATTACCCCCACATCGATCCGTTGAATTTCAAATAGATCTTGTACCAGGAGCTGCACCAATAGCTCGTGCTCCTTACAGACTCGCACCCAGCGAGATGAAAGAACTGCAAAGCCAATTACAAGAACTTTTAGAGCGTGGTTTCATTCGAGCAAGCACATCACCGTGGGGAGCTCCTGTTTTGTTTGTCAAGAAGAAAGATGGTACATTCAGGTTGTGTATCGACTACCGAGAGTTGAACAAACTTACCATCAAGAACCGCTACCCACTACCGAGAATCGACGACTTATTTGATCAACTACAAGGCTCGTCTATTTATTCAAAGATTGACTTACGTTCCGGGTATCATCAAATGCGGGTGAAAGAAGATGATATTCCAAAGACTGCTTTCAGAACACGTTACGGTCATTACGAGTTTATGGTCATGCCATTTGGTTTAACTAATGCACCAGCTGTGTTCATGGACCTTATGAACCGAGTGTGTGGACCATACCTTGACAAGTTTGTCATTGTTTTCATTGATGACATACTTATTTACTCAAAGAATGACCAAGAACACGGTGAACATTTGAGAAAGGTGTTAGAAGTATTGAGGAAGGAAGAATTGTACGCTAAGTTTTCAAAGTGTGCATTTTGGTTGGAAGAAGTTCAATTCCTCGGTCACATAGTGAACAAAGAAGGTATTAAGGTGGATCCGGCAAAGATAGAAACTGTTGAAAAGTGGGAAACCCCGAAAACTCCGAAACACATACGCCAGTTTTTAGGACTAGCTGGTTACTACAGAAGGTTCATCCAAGACTTTTCCAGAATAGCAAAACCCTTGACTGCATTAACGCATAAAGGGAAGAAATTTGAATGGAATGATGAACAAGAGAAAGCGTTTCAGTTATTGAAGAAAAAGCTAACTACGGCACCTATATTGTCATTGCCTGAAGGGAATGATGATTTTGTGATTTATTGTGACGCATCAAAGCAAGGTCTCAGTTGTGTATTAATGCAACGAACGAAGGTGATTGCTTATGCGTCTAGACAATTGAAGATTCACGAACAAAATTATACGACGCATGATTTGGAATTAGGCGCGGTTGTTTTTGCATTAAAGACTTGGAGGCACTACTTATATGGGGTCAAAAGTATTATATATACCGACCACAAAAGTCTTCAACACATATTTAATCAGAAACAACTGAATATGAGGCAGCGTAGGTGGATTGAATTGTTGAATGATTACGACTTTGAGATTCGTTACCACCCGGGGAAGGCAAATGTGGTAGCCGATGCCTTGAGCAGGAAGGACAGAGAACCCATTCGAGTAAAATCTATGAATATAATGATTCATAATAACCTTACTACTCAAATAAAGGAGGTGCAACAATGAGTTTTAAAAGAGGGAAATTTAAAGGATGAAATACCCAAAGGATCGGAGAAGCATCTTAATATTCGGGAAGACGGAACCCGGTATAGGGCTGAAAGGATTTGGGTACCAAAATTTGGAGATATGAGAGAAATGGTACTTAGAGAAGCTCATAAAACCAGATACTCAATACATCCTGGAACGGGGAAGATGTACAAGGATCTCAAGAAACATTTTTGGTGGCCGGGTATGAAAGCCGATGTTGCTAAATACGTAGGAGAATGTTTGACGTGTTCTAAGGTCAAAGCTGAGCATCAGAAACCATCAGGTCTACTTCAACAACCCGAAATCCCAGAATGGAAATGGGAAAACATTACCATGGATTTCATCACTAAATTGCCAAGGACTGACAAGTGGTTTTGATACTATTTGGGTAATAGTTGATCGTCTCACCAAATCAGCACACTTCCTACCAATAAGAGAAGATGACAGGATGGAGAAGTTAGCACGACTGTATTTGAAGGAAGTCGTCTCCAGACATGGAATACCAATCTCTATTATCTCTGATAGGGATGGCAGATTTATTTCAAGATTCTGGCAGACATTACAGCAAGCATTAGGAACTCGTCTAGACATGAGTACTGCCTATCATCCACAAACTGATGGGCAGAGCGAAAGGACGATACAAACGCTTGAATACATGCTACGAGCATGTGTTATTGATTTCAGAAACAGTTGGGATCGACATCTACCGTTAGCAGAATTTTCCTACAACAACAGCTACCATTCAAGCATTGAGATGGCGCCGTTTGAAGCACTTTATGGTAGAAAGTGCAGGTCTCCGATTTGTTGGAGTGAAGTGGGGGATAGACAGATTACGGGTCCGGAGATTATACAAGAAACTACCGAGAAGATCATCCAAATTCAACAACGGTTGAAAACCGCCCAAAGTCGACAAAAGAGTTACGCTGACATTAAAAGAAAAGATATAGAATTTGAAATTGGAGAGATGGTCATGCTTAAAGTTGCACCTTGGAAAGGCGTTGTTCGATTTGGTAAACGAGGGAAATTAAATCCAGGGTATATTGGACCATTCAAGATTATTGATCGTGTCGGACCAGTAGCTTACCGACTTGAGTTACCTCAACAACTCGCGGCTGTACATAACACTTTCCACGTCTCGAATTTGAAGAAATGTTTTGCTAAAGAAGATCTCACTATTCCATTAGATGAAATCCAAATCAACGAAAAACTTCAATTCATCGAAGAACCCGTCGAAATAATGGATCGTGAGGTTAAAAGACTTAAGCAAAACAAGATACCAATTGTTAAGGTTCGATGGAATGCTCGTAGAGGACCCGAGTTCACCTGGGAGCGTGAAGATCAGATGAAGAAGAAATACCCGCATCTATTTCCAGAAGATTCGTCAACACCTTCAACAGCTTAAAAATTTCGGGACGAAATTTATTTAACGGGTAGGTACTGTAGTGACCCGAACTTTTCCATGTTTATATATATTAACTGAGATTGATATTTACATGATTAAATGTTTCCAACATGTTAAGCAATCAAACTTGTTAAGACTTGATTAATTGAAATAGGTTTCATATAGACAATTGACCACCCAAGTTGACCGGTGATTCACGAACGTTAAAACTTGTAAAAACTATATGATGACATATATATGGTTATATATATAGTTAACATGATATTATGATAAGTAAACATATCATTAAGTATATTAACAATGAACTACATATGTAAAAACAAGACTACTAACTTAATGATTTTGAAACGAGACATATATGTAACGATTATCGTTGTAACGACATTTAATGTATATATATCATATTAAGAGATATTCGTACATCATAATATCATGATAATATAATAATTTAAAATCTCTTTTGATATTATAAATATTGGGTTAACAACATTTAACAAGATCGTTAACCTAAAGGTTTCAAAACAACATTTACATGTAACGACTAACGATGACTTAACGACTCAGTTAAAATGTATATACATGTAGTGTTTTAATATGTATTCATACACTTTTGAAAGACTTCAAGACACTTATCAAAATACTTCTACTTAACAAAAATGCTTACAATTACATCCTCGTTCAGTTTCATCAACAATTCTACTCGTATGCACCCGTTTTCGTACTCGTACAATACACAGCTTTTAGATGTATGTACTATTGGTATATACACTCCAATTATCAGCTCTTAGCAGCCCATGTGAGTCACCTAACACATGTAGGAACCATCATTTGGCAACTAGCATGAAATATCTCATAAAATTACAAAAATATGAGTAATCATTCATGACTTATTTACATGAAAACAAAATTACATATCCTTTATATCTAATCCATACACCAACGACCAAAAACACCTACAAACACTTTCATTCTTCAATTTTCTTCATCTAATTGATCTCTCTCAAGTTCTATCTTCAAGTTCTAAGTGTTCTTCATAAATTCCAAAAGTTCTAGTTTCATAAAATCAAGAATACTTTCAAGTTTGCTAGCTCACTTCCAATCTTGTAAGGTGATCATCCAACCTCAAGAAATCTTTGTTTCTTACAGTAGGTTATCATTCTAATACAAGGTAATAATCATATTCAAACTTTGGTTCAATTTCTATAACTATAACAATCTTATTTCAAGTGATGATCTTACTTGAACTTGTTTTCGTGTCATGATTCTGCTTCAAGAACTTCGAGCCATCCAAGGATCCATTGAAGCTAGATCCATTTTTCTCTTTTCCAGTAGGTTTATCCAAGGAACTTAAGGAAGTAATGATGTTCATAACATCATTCGATTCATACATATAAAGCTATCTTATTCGAAGGTTTAAACTTGTAATCACTAGAACATAGTTTAGTTAATTCTAAACTTGTTCGCAAAAAAAAGTTAATCCTTCTAACTTGACTTTTAAAATCAACTAAATACATGTTCTATATCTATATGATATGCTAACTTAATGATTTAAAACCTGGAAACACGAAAAACACTGTAAAACCAGATTTACGCCGTCGTAGTAACACCGCGGGCTGTTTTGGGTTAGTTAATTAAAAACTATGATAAACTTTGATTTAAAAGTTGTTATTCTGAGAAAATGATTTTTATTATGAACATGAAACTATATCCAAAAATTATGGTTAAACTCAAAGTGGAAGTATGTTTTCTAAAATGGTCATCTAGACGTCGTTCTTTCGACTGAAATGACTACCTTTACAAAAACGACTTGTAACTTATTTTTCCGACTATAAACCTATAATTTTTCTGTTTAGATTCATAAAATAGAGTTCAATATGAAACCATAGCAATTTGATTCACTCAAAACGGATTTAAAATGAAGAAGTTATGGGTAAAACAAGATTGGATAATTTTTCTCATTTTAGCTACGTGAAAATTGGTAACAAATCTATTCCAACCATAACTTAATCAACTTGTATTGTATATTATGTAATCTTGAGATACCATAGACACGTATACAATGTTTCGACCTATCATGTCGACAAATCTATATATATTTCGGAACAACCATAGACACTCTATATGTGAATGTTGGAGTTAGCTATACAGGGTTGAGGTTGATTCCAAAATATATATAGTTTGAGTTGTGATCAATACTGAGATACGTATACACTGGGTCGTGGATTGATTCAAGATAATATTTATCGATTTATTTCTGTACATCTAACTGTGGACAACTAGTTGTAGGTTACTAACGAGGACAGCTGACTTAATAAACTTAAAACATCAAAATATAGTAAAAGTGTTGTAAATATATTTTGAACATACTTTGATATATATGTATATGTCATAACCCGTCCTTAACCGTAAGAACGTGTTAGATAACGTATGATTTCATTGCGAGGTATTGACCTCTATATGCGACATTTTTAAAAGAAAAACTGCATATATTATACATTACAAACCATGATTCTTATTTTTGATACAAGCTTTGGACGAAATAAAGATGATTATCGTTTAGCGATAATCTTCGACTTACAAACTTTACAAATGATGATAACAACACGATTTCTAGCATATTTTACAACACAAGTTCATGGATATGCAGTCTTATTTTTGACACAAATATGCGTACGCAAGATCCTGCTCAAATTCAACATAATGCAGCGGAAACTTCTAATTATCACCTGAGAATAAACATGTTTAAAACGTCAACATAAAGTTGGTGAGATATAGGTTTAGTGCCGGCAGCAATATATATATAGACCACAAGATTTCGTATATAAACAGTTTAATAAAAATATTCTAAGTGGTTGAGCACTTGGTAACCATACTTAACAATTAATCACGTCGCATATTCCCTTTAATATGAAATCTTACTACACTGTACCAAGTGTAGTCATGAAACGAAGTACTGTGCAACCGTTGAATACTGGTCGTCCAGTCCGGTTGGGGTTGTCAAGCCCGATAGATCTATCAACAGGATTCGCGTTTACAATACCGCTGTAAATATTAGTTACCAAGCTACAGGGAAGTATGCCAGTGGTACAACTCAACGTAGAATATATTTTTCAGTTACTTGTGTCCATAACGTAAAACATAAAATACATGTATTCTCATCCCGAAATATTTAAAGTTTAAAAGTGGGACTATATACTCACTTTCGTCTTGAAGATATGTAATTTCGACTTGGTCTCCGATTGATATCACGAACCTATCCATATATAGTTTATCAATATATTTCTATTTTAAACAATCGTCACATATATATACTTTTTATACTTTTAATAGTTTTAATAATTTCTTAGTCCGTAGTTAGCAGTCCGATGTTAGTAATTCAATTTTAATGGTTCATTTTTAGGTGTTTAATAAACCCCCAATGAAATAAATAAAAACCCTCATCGTATATGTATTGGTCGAGATTAATCTTGACCCATGGTACCGGTGTTGTCAAATGACGTGTTGCGTACATAAAGTACCGGTGTTGTCAAATGACGTGTTGCGTACAATCATGGGATCTTATGATTAATCTTCTCGTATTGTTTACGGGTGATCCTGAACCATATAAAATTAAATTATGAGTACATATATATAAAATATCATGTTATTTTAAAAAGATGTGATTTATTTAATTTTCTCCAATTATTTTCGTAGCCAAACTAGTCTTAGATATCCGATCTCGTTTTGGTCATAGTTTCTTCGTTACAACTCCGTTTTCGTTGATTCAACTTGCCACTTCCTTGGATCGAGTCCCTCTTTAAGACTATGAACTGTAAATACCTTAGTTTGTATTCGAAATCACAGGTCATAGGTCAAACTTTAGTGAAACTTATGAAGTTAATCATTTTCCATCATGTAAACAACCTTAAATGATTATTTTTCTAAAAATACTTATACTTTGAGTTAAATCATGAAATTTTTATGTGTTATCATATTCATAGTAAAAATCATTTTTCCAGAAAATAAACCTCCAATTCAAAGTTTAAGATGGTTTTTAATTATCCAACCCAAAACAGCCCCCGGTTGCACTCTGACGTCGTAAAAACAGTTTTTAAGGTGTTCTTTGAAAAACCAAGTTATACCTTGTTAAATTAGCATATTTTTAAGTTATATTACAGGTCTTGAAGTATTTTAAAAGTTAAGTTATAAGAATCTATTTAGTTTGCAAACAAGTTTGAAAACATTCAAACTATGTTCTTGTTGTTAAAATTTTATACCACAAAATAAGATAGCTATATATAAATGAATCGAATAAGGTTATGAACATAGTTACTACCTCAAGTTCCTTGGACAAGGTTGCTGTAAAAGAGGAGTAAAAATCTAGAACCAAAAGGGTGATGGAATTGAATGAAAGATTGGAAGTAAGTTTGTGTTCTTGGAAGGATTTCTTGAAGTGTTTTTGTAAGGTTTTCTTATGAGGTTTAAGTGTTGTTTTTGAAGCTAAATGATGGGGAAAATGCTTAGAGATGATCAAGTATGAAGTTAAGAGTATTTTGAGAGAGAAATGGAAGTGTAAGTATGAGAAAATGGGGTGAAGAAATGGTGTGCATGCATAAAAACGTTTTTAGGTTATAAAGGAAAAAAAAATACCTAACTTTGTTTTCTTGCTAAATAATTCATGCTACTTGACAAATGGTTGGTTCCACATGTTTCTTAATCATTTAAGGCTGCTAAGGAGCAGATTTTTATTGGTATATACCAATAGTAAATACATCTAGAAGCTGCGTATGATACGGGTACATATACCCTAGGTATACGTATAGAAATCTTTGAGAAAACGGAACGAGGATTCAAATATAGCTATCTTTTGTAAATATACTTATATTGTTTTATGTATTTAAGTCTTTAAAAGTGATTAAATACATTACTTATACGATATATGTATAAACATTATAGGTCATAAGTATTTAAGTCAAATAACGTTACGTATGGTTATCGTTTTGAAAACTTAAGTTAGTAGTTTCAAAATATACTTATAACTTATTGTTATTAATACAAAATGAGATATTAAAACATTCTTAGATCATGTTAAATATGTATATATACATATATATACACAAACATATAATTATCATATATTGTATAGTTCGTGATATCATCGGTCAAACTAGACGGTCAAACGTTGTGTAAAACTCTTTTCGAAAACATAAGTCTCAACAATTTGGATTGCTTATCATGTTGGTAAGGTTTAATTTATATAAATATTAATCTTATAAGTTTATAACGATCGAAAAAGTGCGGGTCATTACAGTATATATTGTTATAGGTTCGTGAATCAACCAGTGGCCAAGTCTTACTTCTCGACGAAGTAAAAATCTGTGAAAGTGAGTTATAGTCCCACTTTTAAAATCTAATATTTTTGGGATGAGAATACATGCAGGTTTTATAAATGATTTACAAAATAGACACAAGTACGTGAAACTACATTCTATGGTTGAATTATCGAAATCGAATATGCCCCTTTTTATTAAGTCTGGTAATCTAAGAATTAGGGAACAGACACCCTAATTGACGCGAATCCTAAAGATAGATCTATCGGGCCCAACAAGCCCCATCCAAAGTACCGGATGCTTTAGTACTTCGAAATTTATATCATATCCGAAGGGTGTCCCGGAATGATGGGGATATTCTTATATATGCATCTTGTTAATGTCGGTTACCAGGTGTTCACCATATGAATGATTTTTATCTCTATGTATGGGATGTGTATTGAAATATGAAATCTTGTGGTCTATTATTATGATTTGATATATATAGGTTAAACCTATAACTCACCAACATTTTTGTTGACGATTTAAGCATGTTTATTCTCAGGTGATTATTAAGAGCTTCCGCTGTCGCATACTTAAATAAGGACGAGATTTGGAGTCCATGCTTGTATGATATTGTGTAAAAACTGCATTCAAGAAACTTATTTTGTTGTAACATATTTGTATTGTAAACCATTATGTAATGGTCGTGTGTAAACAGGATATTTTAGATTATCATTATTTGATAATCTACGTAAAGTTTTTTTTTAAACCTTTATTGATGAAATAAAGGTTATGGTTTGTTTTAAAATGAATGCAGTCTTTGAAAAACGTCTCATATAGAGGTCAAAACCTCGCAACGAAATCAATTAATATGGAACGTTTTTAATCAATAAGAACGGGACATTTCACTTGATGAGCGTGCTGACATACCGGTGTGTAATGGGGTGGAGTGTTAAGTAGCGTGTTGGGTGATGTGTTAAAATCTGATCGGAAGTTGGGTGAAAAGGGGGATAAAAACTAATTAAAAAATGGGGAAAATACCCAACACGCTACAAACTTTTACGTGCTCCCAGCACGCACTTGACCAACACACACACCAACACGTCTTGTTATGGGGTGCTAGGTGGCGTGTTGGCCAACACATACACACAAACACGCTGCATTAAAGGTGGTCTTACCAATTATCTCAACACCATAAGTACTCCATTCGTTTCATAAAGATGTCCTTTATAACTTCTTACTAGCCTTTAAGAGCCCGTGCGTTACACGGCGAATTTAAGAAAATAGTTTTCGTAATCCTTACTATTTGTGCAACATTGTTTCTTGTTGATAGCAGTTTAATAACGAAACACTTTAAGAGCCCGTGCATTGCACAACAGCATTTCAATCAAAGCCCTCCCGATTATCCAAACAATTTACCAGAACAATATTATATCCATCATCAAAGCCCTCCCGATCCCATTGTGTACACATGTAGATGTACTCCCTTTCTCACCACATAACACTGTTAACTTCAAAATTGAAATCTTCTTGCAAAATATTGTTGTGTACACATAAATAAATGTAGTAAATATATGTTCTATCCATAAGAAAAAGGGCTACAAAACTGAAAATTAAGCAACATCAATAGTAACCATACAATACGTCTGACCATATAATACGTCTGTAGATCGCAGTGATAACCTTCATCGAATACCCCACCTGCAAAAGGTCAACAACAAAACTGATTTTAGCATATACCTGAAGTAATGAGTATTGATTTTATAACGTGAGCCACCAATAAAGCGTGCACATAAGCACTCAACTTGGTTGTGAATCCAACAAAATTTAATAAGTACATGTACATGGTACACCAAATGTTGGTGCATCAAATTGTATTTCACTTATATTAGGTTGATAAGGGTCAAAACATTGACTGTGCATATAAAAATTTGTTTAACAATACCTTATAGTTTTCTTGGTCAATCATGGAGGATATGTTGTGTAGTGACCCGAACTTTTCCATGTTTATATATATATTAAATGAAATTGTTATTTTACATGATTAAGTGTTTCCAACATTTTAAGCAATCAAACTTGTTAAGACTTGATTAATTGAAATAGGTTTCATATAGACAATTGACCACCCAAGTTGACCGGTGATTCATGAACGTTAAAACTTGTAAAAACTATATGATGACATATATATGGTTATATATATAATTAACATGATATTATGATAAGTAAACATATCATTAAGTATATTAACAATGAACTACATATCTAAAAACAAGACTACTAACTTAATGATTTTGAAACGAGACATATATGTAACGATTATCGTTGTAACGACATTTAATGTATATATATCATATTAAGAGATATTCGTACATCATAATATCATGATAATATAATAATTTAAAATCTCTTTTGATATTATAAACATTGGGTTAACAACATTTAACAAGATCGTTAACCTAAAGGTTTCAAAACAACACTTACATGTAACGACTAATGATGACTTAACGACTCAGTTAAAATGTATATACATGTAGTGTTTTAATATGTATTCATACACTTTTGAAAGACTTCAAGACACTTATCAAAATACTTATACTTAACAAAAATGCTTACAATTACATCCTTGTTCAGTTTCATCAACAATTCTACTCGTATGCACCCGTATTTGTACTCGTACAATACACAGCTTTTAGATGTATGTACTATTGGTATATACACTCAAATTATCAGCTCTTAGCAGCCCATGTGAGTCACCTAACACATGTGGGAACCATCATTTCGCAACTAGCATGAAATATCTCATAAAATTACAAAAATATGAGTAATCATTCATGACTTATTTACATGAAAACAAAATTACATATCCTTTATATCTAATCCATACACCAACGACCAAAAACACCTAAAAACACTTTCATTCTTCAATTTTCTTCATATAATTGATCTCTCTCAAGTTCTATCTTCAAGTTCTAAGTGTTCTTCATAAATTCCAAAAGTTCTAGTTTCATAAAATCAAGAATACTTCCAAGATTTGCAAGTTTACTTCCAAGTTTTCTAAATCCATTCCAAGTAATCATCCAAGATCAAGAAACCTTTGTTACTTACAGTAGGTTATATTTCTAATACAAGGTAATAATCATATTCAAACTTTAATTCAATTTCTATGACTATAACAATCTTATTTCGAGTGGAAATCTTACTTGAAATTGTTTTCGTATCATGATTCTGCTTCAAGAACTTTCAAGCCATCCAAGGATCCTTTGAAGCTAGATCCATTTTTCTCATTTCCAGTAGGTTTATCCAAGGAACTTGAGGTAGTAATGATGTTCATAACATCATTCGATTCATACATAAAAAGCTGTCTTATTCAACGTTATAAACTTGTAATCACTAGAACATAGTTTAGTTAATTCTAAACTTGTTCGCAAATAAAGTTAATCCTTCTAACTAGACTTTTAAAATCAACTAAACACATGTTCTATATCTATATGATATGCTAACTTAATGATTTAAAACCCGAAAACACGATAAACACCATAAAACTGGATATACGCCGTCGTAGTAAAACCGGGGGCTATTTTGGTTGGGATAATTAAAAGCTAAGAAGAAAATTGATTTAAAATCTATACTTCTGAAAAAATAATTTTTCTTATGAACATGAAACTATATCCAAAAATCATGATTAAACTCAAAGTGAAAGTATGTTTTTCAAAATGGTCATCAAGATGTCGTTCTTTCGACGGAAATGACTACCTCTTTCAAAAACGACTTGTAACTTGTATTTCTAACTATAAACTTATACTTTTTCTGTTTAGATTCATAAATTTAAGTTCAATACGAAACTGTGGCCACTGGAATCACTCAAAACGGATTAGAAACGAAGAAATGGCGAGTAAAACAAGATTGATAAAAACTACTCATTTTACCTACGTGAAAGTTAGTAATAAATCTATTCCAACCATAACCTAATCAACTTATATTGTATATTATGTAATCTTGAGATACCATAGACACGTATACAATGTTTCGACCTATCATGTCGACCCATCTATATATATATTGCCGAACAACCATAGACACTCTATATGTGAATGTTGGAGTTAGCTATACAGGGTTGAGGTTGATTCCAAAATATATATATAGTCTGAGTTGTGATCAATACTGAGATACGTATACACTGGGTCGTGGATTGATTCAAGATAATATTTATCGATTTATTTCTGTACATCTAACTGTGGACAACTAGTTGTAGGTTACTAACGAGGACAGCTGACTTAATAAACTTAAAACATCAAAATGTATTAAAAGTTTTGTAAATATATTTTGAACATACTTTGATATATATGTATATATTGTTATAGGTTTGTGAATTAACCAGTGTCCAAGTCTTACTTCCCGACGAAGTAAAAATCTGTGAAAGTGAGTTATAGTCCCACTTTTAAAATCTAATATTTTTGGGATGAGAATACATGCAGGTTTTATAAATGATTTACAAAATAGACACAAGTACGTGAAACTAAATTCTATGGTTGAATTATCGAAATCGAATATGCCCCTTTTTATTAAGTCTGGTAATCTAAGAATTAGGGAACAGACACCCTAATTGACGCGAATCCTAAAGATAGATCTATTGGGCCTAACAAACCCCATCTAAAGTACCGGATGCTTTAGTACTTCGAAATTTATATCATATCCGAAGGGTGTCCCGGAATGATGGGGATATTCTTATATATGCATCTTGTTAATGTCGGTTACCAGGTGTTCACCATATGAATGATTTTTATCTCTATGTATGGGATGTGTATTGAAATATGAAATCTTGTGGTCTATTGTTACGATTTGATATATATAGGTTAAACCTATAACTCACCAACATTTTTGTTGACGTTTAAAGCATGTTTATTCTCAGGTGAATACTAAGAGCTTCCGCTATTGCATACTAAAATAAGGACAAGATTTGGAGTCCATGTTTGTATGATATTGTGTAAAAACTGCATTCAAGAAACTGATTTCGATGTAACATATTTGTATTGTAAACCATTATGTAATGGTCGTGTGTAAACAGGATATTTTAGATTATCATTATTTGATAATCTACGTAAAGCTTTTTAAACCTTTATTTATGAAATAAAGGTTATGGTTTGTTTTAAAAATGAATGCAGTCTTTGAAAAAAAGTCTCATATAGAGGTCAAAACCTCGCAACGAAATCAATTAATATGGAACGTTTTTAATCAATAAGAACGTGACATTTCAGTTGGTATCCGAGCGTTCGTCTTAGAGAACCAGAATTTTGCATTAGTGTGTCTTATCGAGTTTGTTAGGATGCATTAGTGAGTCTGGACTTCGACCGTGTTTACTTGAAAAATGATTGCTTAACAAATTTTGTTGGAAATTATATATTTCTAACATGTGAATATTATGTGATATATTAATCTCTTAACGTGTTTGATATTATGTGATAGATGTCTACCTCTAATACAAGTCCTATTGACTCACCTAATAATAATGAAGAGTCAAATGTAATTTGGAATGATTCGTGGACTGATTCACAAGTTCCCGAAGAGGAACCGGAAGAAGAATCGGAACCAGAAGAAGAATCGGAACCGGAGGAGGAGGAACCGGAAGAAGAAATAGAACCGGTGGGGGAAATAATAAAACGGTTAAGTAAAAGAAAATCCTCAACCAACCGACCAAGGTTAATTATGGTCAACGGTGTTTCCGCCAATGAAGCAAAATATTGGGAGGATTACCAATTCTCCGATGAATCGGATCCCGACGAGGATTCCGATGATGTTATAGAAATTACCCCAACTGAATTTAAAAAGGCAAAAGAGAACAATAAGGGAAAGGGCATAAAAATAGAGAAATCTGATTCCAACCCCGATGAGCTTTATATGTATCGTCAACACCCGTATTTCTTAAGTTGTAACAATAACCCGAGAACCTCTAAACCACCAGGTTTTTCTAGACCAATGTGGAAAACGACGGCTCGTATTAGGGAAACATCATATATCCCTAAAAACTTAGCAAAAAGAACCAAGTTCGAAAAAGAAGAAACGAGTGAGTCGGAATAAGATAGTTGTATTTGTGCGGTGTAATATATGTATTATAGTGTGCTTGTGCTTTACGATATATGTAAAAATTGCTTGTATTAATAAGTATCTTTTATGAATCTAACTCTTGTCTATTTTACAGCATAAAAACACAAAATGGATAGACAACCCAATATTTTAGAAGACTTACCCGGAGACATGATTGATGAAATCTTGTCTAGAGTCGGTCAGAATTCCTCGGCACAACTATTTATGGCAAAATCAGTTTGTAAGACATTCGAAGAACGTTCCAAGAATGCCTTGGTTTATAAAAGGCTTTCGTTTGAAAGATGGGGGATATCACATTGGGAAACCCATAAGTTACGATATGTTTACTTTGACGCATATATTGTGGGGAACCCAAATGCTATTTTACGCAACGGGTTAAGAAATTATTTTGACTCAATGTATCCGAATATAGGACTTCATGATTTAGAAAAAGCGGCTAACATGCAACATAAAGAAGCATGTTGTGCTTATGGGTTAGTAATGTTCGCTTCTCACCAAAGTGAGAAAAAGAACATCGGGCTACAACTATTAAACAAAACATTCCCACAAGTGACGGAGTCGGTAATTGGGGTAAGAAATGAGGTTTTTAGGTTATTACGAGATTGTTGGTCATCACGTAACCTTCGTCCTTTTGACGAAGTTACAACACATTGTCATACTATCGGTCACAACGGTTACGTTCCACAAGACCAAGGATGAGAAGTGGTATTAGTAAAACCAGAATGCATGACTTGTTTCTGGATGTATGAATTACGTGTCTTTGTTACCTTTGCTGAACGCCTTATTTATTAACTAGAATTATCTTTGCAACTACTTTGTATCAAAGTTTTATGTGCTATATTTCATGCTATATGTAAAATAGCGGTATTGTAAGTTTGCAAGTTATTGTATAAAGGTTTGAATATGATTTTTTTTTTTTTTTTGTTATTAGTTTTTCATATAGAATTGTAGTAGTTGAAATGGTATGTTAGCTACTAAGTATGAACTTAACGGGTAGGTACTACCCAAATTAAAGAGTATAAAACGCTAATATGAAGAAAGAGCTTTTATAAATAAGTTCATATTATGCTACGAAATACTATTGACTACTCTTGATATTCTATATGATTAACTCGTTTCATTTGACTATTTTGAAGGAAATGGCACCGACTACTCGACACACCTTGAATATGAGTGAAGAGGAATTTCGTGCCTTTCTTGCTTCAAACATAGCCGCAGTACAGGCCGCGCTACATACCAACAATAACTATGGATCTAGCAGTGCAGGAAATCGTATAGGATGCACCTACAAAGAATTCACTGCCTGCAAACCTTTGGAATTTGATGGAACCGAAGGACCGATCGGATTGAAACGGTGGGCCGAGAAGGTCGAATCGGTGTTTGCCATAAGTAAGTGTACTGAAGAGGACAAAGTGAAGTACACTACGCATACCTTCACAGGTTCTGCATTAACATGGTGGAATACCTATCTAGAGCAAGTGGGACAAGATGATGCTTACGCACTACCGTGGTCAGCATTCAAGCACTTGATGAACGAGAAGTACCGTCCCAGAACCGAGGTCAATAAGCTCAAGACAGAACTTAGAGGGTTACGAACCCAAGGATTTGATATTACCACGTACGAAAGACGATTCACAGAATTGTGCCTATTGTGTCCTGGTGCGTTCGAAGATGAGGAAGAGAAGATCGACGCGTTTGTGAAAGGATTACCGGAAAGAATCCAAGAAGATATAAGTTCACACGAGCCCGCCTCCATACAACAGGCATGTAGAATGGCTCACAAACTAGTGAACCAGATTGAAGAAAGAATTAAAGAATAGACTGTTGAAGAGGCCAATGTGAAACAAGTCAAAAGAAAGTGGGAGGAAAACGGTGATAAGAATCACCAATACAACAATAACAGCAATTACAACAATAATCGCAACAACTATCCCAACAATCACAACATCAATCGCAACTACAACAAACGGCCCAACAACAACAACAACAACAACAATAACAACAGCAGCAACAACTACAACAATCATCCCAACAACAATAATATCCGCAACAACAACAACAATCAGAAGCAGCTATGCCAAAGGTGTGAAAAGTATCACTCGGGGTTCTGCACCAAATTTTGCAACAAGTGTAAAAGAAATGGTCATAGCGCGGTGAAGTGTGAGGTCTACGGACCAGGGGTTAACAGAACGAAAGGAACAAATGGTGTCGGAATGAGTAATGGCGGAGCAAGTAGTGTCGGAGCAAGTTATGCCAATGTAGTTTGTTATAAATGTGGAAAACCGGGCCACATTATTAGAAATTGCCCAAACCAGGAGAACACGAATGGACAAGACCGCGGAAGAGTTTTCAATATTAATGCGGCAGAGGCACAGGAAGACCCGGAGCTTGTTACGGGTACGTTTCTTATTGACAATAAATCTGCTTACGTTTTATTTGATTCGGGTGCGGATAGAAGCTATATGAGTAGAGATTTTTGTGCTAAATTAAGTTGTCCATTGACGCCTTTGGATAGTAAATTTTTACTCGAATTAGCAAATGGTAAATTAATTTCAGCAGATAATATATGTCGGAATCGAGAAATTAAACTGGTTAGCAAAACATTTAAGATTGACTTGATACCAGTAGAGTTAGGGAGTTTTGATGTGATAATCGGTATGGACTGGTTGAAAGAAGTGAAAGCAGAGATCGTTTGTTACAAAAATGCAATTCACATTATACGAGAAAAAGGAAAACCCTTAATGGTGTACAGAGAAAAGGGCAACACGAAGCTACATCTTATTAGTAATTTGAAGGCACAAAAACTAATAAGAAAAGGTTGATATGCTGTTCTAGCACACGTCGAGAAAGTACAAACTGAAGAAAAGAGCATCAATGATGTTCCTGTCGCAAAAGAATTTCCCGATGTATTTCCGAAAGAATTACCGGGATTACTCCCACATCGATCCGTTGAATTTCAAATAGATCTTGTACCAGGAGCTGCACCAATAGCTCGTGCTCCTTACAGACTCGCACCCAGCGAGATGAAAGAACTGCAAAGCCAATTACAAGAACTTTTAGAGCGTGGTTTCATTCGACCAAGCACATCACCGTGGGGAGCTCCTGTTTTGTTTGTCAAGAAGAAAGATGGTACATTCAGGTTGTGTATCGACTACCGAGAGTTGAACAAACTTACCATCAAGAACCGCTACCCACTACCGAGAATCGACGACTTATTTGATCAACTACAAGGCTCGTCTGTTTATTCAAAGATTGACTTACGTTCCGGGTATCATCAAATGCGGGTGAAAGAAGATGAAATTCCAAAGACTGCTTTCAGAACACGTTACGGTCATTACGAGTTTATGATCATGCCGTTTGGTTTAACTAATGCACCAGCTGTATTCATGGACCTTATGAACCGAGTGTGTGGACCATACCTTGACAAGTTTGTCATTGTTTTCATTTATGACATACTTATTTACTCAAAGAATGACCAAGAACACGGTGAACATTTGAGAAAGGTGTTAGAAGTATTGAGGAAGGAAGAATTGTACGCTAAGTTTTCAAAGTGTGCATTTTGGTTGGAAGAAGTTCAATTTCTCGGTCACATAGTGAACAAAGAAGGTATTAAGGTGGATCCGGCAAAGATAGAAACTGTTGAAAAGTGGGAAACCCCGAAAACTCCGAAACACATACGCCAGTTTTTAGGACTAGCTGGTTACTACAGAAGGTTCATCCAAGACTTTTCCAGAATAGCAAAACCCTTGACTGCATTAACACATAAAGGGAAGAAATTTGAATGGAAGGATGAACAAGAGAAAGCGTTCCAGTTATTGAAGAAAAAGCTAACTACGGCACCTATATTGTCATTGCCTGAAGGGAATGATGATTTTGTGATTTATTGTGACGCATCAAAGCAAGGTCTCGGTTGTGTTTTAATGCAACGAACGAAGGTGATTGCTTATGCGTCTAGACAATTGAAGATTCAAGAACAAAATTATACGACGCATGATTTGGAATTAGGCGCGGTTGTTTTTGCATTAAAGACTTGGAGGCACTACTTATATGGGGTCAAAAGTATTATATATACCGACTACAAAAGTCTTCAACACATATTTAATCAGAAACAACTGAATATGAGGCAGCGTAGGTGGATTGAATTGTTGAATGATTACGACTTTGAGATTCGTTACCACCCGGGGAAGGCAAATGTGGTAGCCGACGCCTTGAGTAGGAAGGACAGAGAACCCATTCGAGTAAAATCTATGAATATAATGATTCACAATAACCTTACTACTCAAATAAAGGAGGGGCAACAAGGAGTTTTAAAAGAGGGAAATTTAAAGGATGAAATACCCAAAGGATCGGAGAAGCATCTTAATATTCGGGAAGACGGAACCCGGTATAGGGCTGAAAGGATTTGGGTACCAAAATTTAGAGATATGAGAGAAATGGTACTTAGAGAAGCTCATAAAACCAGATACTCAATACATCCTGGAACGGGGAAGATGTACAAGGATCTCAAGAAACATTTTTGGTGGCCGGGTATGAAAGCCGATGTTGCTAAATACGTAGGAGAATGTTTGACGTGTTCTAAGGTCAAAGCTGAGCATCAGAAACCATCAGGTCTACTTCAACAACCCAAAATCCCGGAATAGAAATGGGAAAACATTACCATGGATTTCGTCACTAAATTGCCAAGGACTGCAAGTGGTTTTGATACTATTTGGGTAATAGTTGATCATCTCACCAAATCAGCACACTTCCTGCCAATAAGAGAAGATGTCAAGATGGAGAAGTTAGCACGACTGTATTTGAAGGAAGTCGTCTCCAGACATGGAATACCAATCTCTATTATCTCTGATAGGGATGGCAGATTTATTTCAAGATTCTGGCAGATATTACAGCAAGCATTAGGAAATCGTCTAGACATGAGTACTGCCTATCATCCACAAACTGATGGGCAGAGCGAAAGGACGATACAAACACTTGAAGACATGCTACGAGCATGTGTTATTGATTTCGGAAACAGGTGGGATCGACATCTACCGTTAGCAGAATTTTCCTACAATAACAGCTACCATTCAAGCATTGAGATGGCGCCGTTTGAAGCACTTTATGGTAGAAAGTGCAAGTCTCCGATTTGTTGGAGTGAAGTGGGGGATAGACAGATTACGGATCCGGAGATAATACAAGAAACTACCGAGAAGATCATCCAAATTCAACAACGGTTGAAAACCGCCCAAAGTCGACAAAAAAGCTACGCTGACATTAAAAGAAAAGATATAGAATTTGAAATTGGAGAGATGGTCATGCTTAAAGTTGCACCTTGGAAAGGCGTTGTTCGATTTGGTAAACGAGGGAAATTAAATCCAAGGTATATTGGACCATTCAAGATTATTGATCGTGTCGGACCAGTAGCTTACCGACTTGAGTTACCTCAAAAACTCGCGGCTGTACATAACACTTTCCACGTCTCGAATTTGAAGAAATGTTTTGCTAAAGAAGATCTCACTATTCCGTTAGATGAAATCCAAATCAACGAAAAACTTCAATTTATCGAAGAACCCGTCGAAATAATGGATCGTGAGGTTAAAAGACTTAAGCAAAACAAGATACCAATTGTTAAGGTTCGATAGAATGCTCGTAGAGGACCCGAGTTCACCTGGGAACGAGAAGATCAGATGAAGAAGAAATACCCGCATTTATTTCCAGAAGATACGTCAACACCTCCAACTGCTTAAAATTTCGGGACGAAATTTATTTAACGGGTAGGTACTGTAGTGACCCGAACTTTTCCATGTTTATATATATATTAAATGAAATTGTTATTTTACATGATTAAGTGTTTCCAACATGTTAAGCAATCAAACTTGTTAAGACTTGATTAATTGAAATAGGTTTCATATAGACAATTGACCACCCAAGTTGACCGGTGATTCATGAACGTTAAAACTTGTAAAAACTATATGATGACATATATATGGTTATATATATAGTTAACATGATATTATGATAAGTAAACATATCATTAAGTATATTAACAATGAACTACATATGTAAAAACAAGACTACTAACTTAATGATTTTGAAACGAGACATATATGTAACGATTATCGTTGTAACGACATTTAATGTATATATATCATATTAAGAGATATTCGTACATCATAATATCATGATAATATAATAATTTAAAATCTCTTTTGATATTATAAACATTGGGTTAACAACATTTAACAAGATCGTTAACCTAAAGGTTTCAAAACAACACTTACATGTAACGACTAATGATGACTTAACGACTCAGTTAAAATGTATATACATGTAGTGTTTTAATATGTATTCATACACTTTTGAAAGACTTCAAGACACTTATCAAAATACTTATACTTAACAAAAATGCTTACAATTACATCCTTGTTCAGTTTCATCAACAATTCTACTCGTATGCACCCGTATTTGTACTCGTACAATACACAGCTTTTAGATGTATGTACTATTGGTATATACACTCAAATGATCAGCTCTTAGCAGCCCATGTGAGTCACCTAACACATGTGGGAACCATCATTTCGCAACTAGCATGAAATATCTCATAAAATTACAAAAATATGAGTAATCATTCATGACTTATTTACATGAAAACAAAATTACATATCCTTTATATCTAATCCATACACCAACGACCAAAAACACCTAAAAACACTTTCATTCTTCAATTTTCTTCATATAATTGATCTCTCTCAAGTTCTATCTTCAAGTTCTAAGTGTTCTTCATAAATTCCAAAAGTTCTAGTTTCATAAAATCAAGAATACTTCCAAGATTTGCAAGTTTACTTCCAAGTTTTCTAAATCCATTCCAAGTAATCATCCAAGATCAAGAAACCTTTGTTACTTACAGTAGGTTATATTTCTAATACAAGGTAATAATCATATTCAAACTTTAATTCAATTTCTATGACTATAACAATCTTATTTCGAGTGAAAATCTTACTTGAAATTGTTTTCGTATCATGATTCTGCTTCAAGAACTTTCAAGCCATCCAAGGATCCTTTGAAGCTAGATCCATTTTTCTCATTTCCAGTAGGTTTATCCAAGGAACTTGAGGTAGTAATGACGTTCATAACATCATTCGATTCATACATAAAAAGCTGTCTTATTCAACGTTATAAACTTGTAATCACTAGAACATAGTTTAGTTAATTCTAAACTTGTTCGCAAATAAAGTTAATCCTTCTAACTAGACTTTTAAAATCAACTAAACACAGTTCTATATCTATATGATATGCTAACTTAATGATTTAAAAACCGGAAACACGATAAACACCATAAAACTGGATATACGCCGTCGTAGTAAAACCTGGGGCTGTTTTGGTTGGGATAATTAAAAGCTAAGAAGAACTTTGATTTAAAATTTATAATTCTGGAAAAATAATTTTTCTTATGAACATGAAACTATATCCAAAAATCATGGTTAAACTCAAAGTGAAAGTATGTTTTTCAAAATGGTCATCAAGATGTCGTTCTTTCGACGAAAATGACTACCTCTTTTAAAAACGACTTGTAACTTGTATTTCCGACTATAAATTTATACTTTTTCTGTTTAGATTCATAAATTTAAGTTCAATACGAAACTGTGGCCACTGGAATCACTCAAAACGGATTAGAAACGAAGAAATGGCGAGTAAAACAAGATTGATAAAAACTACTCATTTTACCTACGTGAAAGTTAGTAATAAATCTATTCCAACCATAACCTAATCAACTTATATTGTATATTATGTAATCTTGAGATACCATAGACACGTATACAATGTTTCGACCTATCATGTCGACCCATCTATATATATATTGCGGAACAACCATAGACACTCTATATGTGAATGTTGGAGTTAGCTATACAGGGTTGAGGTTGATTCCAAAATATATATATAGTTTGAGTTGTGATCAATACTGAGATACGTATACACTGGGTCGTGGATTGATTCAAGATAATATTTATCGATTTATTTCTGTACATCTAACTGTGGACAACTAGTTGTAGGTTACTAACGAGGACAGCTGACTTAATAAACTTAAAACATCAAAATGTATTAAAAGTTTTGTAAATATATTTTGAACATACTTTGATATATATGTATATATTGTTATAGGTTTGTGAATCAACCAGTGTCCAAGTCTTACTTTCCGACGAAGTAAAAATCTGTGAAAGTGAGTTATAGTCCCACTTTTAAAATCTAATATTTTTGGGATGAGAATACATGCAGGTTTTATAAATGATTTACAAAATAGACACAAGTACGTGAAACTAAATTCTATGATTGAATTATCGAAATCGAATATGCCCCTTTTTATTAAGTCTGGTAATCTAAGAATTAGGGAACAGACACCCTAATTGACGCGAATCCTAAAGATAGATCTATTGGGCCTAACAAACCCCATCCAAAGTACCGGATGCTTTAGTACTTCGAAATTTATATCATATCCGAAGGGTGTCCCGGAATGATGGGGATATTCTTATATATGCATCTTGTTAATGTCGGTTACCAGGTGTTCACCATATGAATGATTTTTATCTCTATATATGGGATGTGTATTGAAATATGAAATCTTGTGGTCTATTGTTACGATTTGATATATATAGGTTAAACCTATAACTCACCAACATTTTTGTTGACGTTTAAAGCATGTTTATTCTCAGGTGAATACTAAGAGCTTCCGCTGTTGCATACTAAAATAAGGACAAGATTTGGAGTCCATGTTTGTATGATATTGTGTAAAAATTGCATTCAAGAAACTGATTTCGATGTAACATATTTGTATTGTAAACCATTATGTAATGGTCGTGTGTAAACAGGATATTTTAGATTATCATTATTTGATAATCTACGTAAAGCTTTTTAAACCTTTATTTATGAAATAAAGGTTATGGTTTGTTTTAAAAATGAATGCAGTCTTTGAAAAAAACGTCTCATATAGAGGTCAAAACCTCGCAACGAAATCAATTAATATGGAACGTTTTTAATCAATAAGAACGAGACATTTCATGTTGAACATCATGGTATGACCAAGGTCCATAGATGTCATCCACTAAATCGTTCATTCTTATTTAGTACAAACATTAATCAACATAACTATAAAAATTCATGTAAAAGCAATCAGCTAACCCGTGTATACGTTTCTCTAGTCGACAAAACTGATGAATATCGATACAATCATACCTTATAAATAATCCGTTATACCCGCATATATGTCTCACAAAGCGCATCGTTATAGATAGTTTTGTGGGGCAGCAAATATACAATCATAAGTACCAACTTAAATAACACTCTCATGCCTAAATACTACGTTTTTATTCAATTAATCACTAAAGAGCTAACTTTTTAATACTCATAACGTAAATAAAATAAAACATTTATAAAAAATAGAAAACTTTCCAAAGGAATTAACCATCCTACTAATAACCATATAAGATGAACAAAAGCCACAAATAGTATGGATAAATTACGCAACTTCGATAACATAAAAGCCCACCGATTTAAATCCCTCTTAACACATGAACCTTAACTAATTCCATAAGCCAAACCAACTATTGTAGGGAAAAAAAAATAACAGATATAAAAAGAGTGTACCTAGAATTGATGCTAAAAGTAGCAAGAAGTGGTTTTCTTAAGCACTAAATAATCGAATCTTACTCGTCTAAACAAATACTATTTGATCCTAAAAGGAAATCGATATATTCAGATATTAGTAGGCAAAAAATTAACAACTTTGTTTAAGGCAGTAAATAGCACAGTAAATTTATCAACAATAAGCATCAGTGCATGTGCATTTTCAATAGCGAACGACCACCAGTGGACATGTCCATTACATTGTTTTCACTACTTTTAGCAACATTCTCTTCTCCGTCACATATTATCAATCCAGCAAAAAAAAAAAAAAATACGGAGTATTAATCAATACATACATATTTGTTTTAAAAAAAATGCTTGCCTCAAATCAACTTCCCATGATAGACCCGAATTAAGATACACATAAGTTGTCAACATAATTATTGACACCTGGACTTGTAAACCATTCATAGGAGACCACTCATTACAGACATCAACATCCTCTGTAAAGTAAATTTGGTCTGGTAAATGTGTTCAGTAACATACCCGTTTATAGTTTTGAAATCATCTCTCAACAGATTGGTTTCATCTGAATCTTCAATTACAACAATTTCATACCCTTCATGAGTCAATTCTGATCTTGAGTCATGCAAATAGTCAGCATAATAATACTATTTTTACTAAATGTGACCCATTAGCCGTAGTTGATTTGGGTGTAACTATTATGTTAAAATTAAGGGCACCAACATATCCGGAAAACTAATGTGAAATCGACATAAGTATCTAGTTACTGAACCATATTATTATGTATGTATCATAGTCAATCTAACCACCTATTACACAAACTAACATTTTACAAAATGGGTCAAATAAGTTTTACAAAATGGGTCAAAATGTGATGTTCATTTTCAATAGTAATTACTAAAATTAGCTAACTTTATCACTATTTAAGCTATAGATTATGAGAATAAACAGTGGGCATATTATTCCTTACAAGTATTGATATGGCAATAAACATGATATGCAAATCAGCATAACAAAGATATAAGATTACCTCATCCGGCTTTGTGGCAATTATTATTGAGTTTGACCAGATACAAAGCAGCCCAACAAATTTCAAAATCACCATAACAGGATCTTAAAAGCTTCACCGCAAACTTCCTACCTTCAAGAGCAGCAACAAAAATACCATCATATACAGAATTATTATTTAGAGGCCCGTGAACATTAAAACCCATCCCTTTGACATTTTGACCATAAAAAGTCAAACTGTCACTAATTCGTAAAAAATGATTAATACAACCAAAATCATCCTTAACCCTTAGGCATGTAATCCTCATACTCCATCGATAATATAATCAGATCCTCACCAAGATATCAAAGACCAATAATGACATTTTGACTCTCAAAAATGTCTTCTATTTTGATAAACAGGCACCATTTATCAAACCAAACATGCTCATATGAAACTTTTAACTTATTATCATAGAAATTAACAGTATAAAAAATTTGACATATGAAAATCAGACTGTTATACCAGATTAGCAGATTAAACATTGGGCACTTTACGCTAATCTCTTTAATCTTTTGACCATTTATTATATTAACGGGTCAAATAATACACATTTACATATTAATGAGTCAAAATGACTCCTTTAATCAAAATACACTGAAAACTCATATTTAAAACATCGAAACTTGACAATACTTTTGACACGACATAATGAACGTGTACAAAATAACAAATATCCAATTTGACACCACATGACTGAAATGGGTCAGGGGTCCAAATAAACGACTATAACACTTTTAATCTTAATATAATATACTTGAGTTTACTGATATATAAGCTTTTAGATTACTGGTTAGTGGTTAGCTAAGGTTATAGTAGTGTACAAAGTTAGGATTGATGGTTAAGGTCAGTCGTTAATGTGACACTAAAACAAATATTTATAAAGTGTATTAAGTGCAATAAGAACAATCAAAACTACTACATTATTGTGGAAGTTATATGACACTAAACATGTAAAACTTGTTTCAAGTTAAGATGACCAGTTCAAAACGATCCTTTTTTACCATACCCATCCCACTCATTCTGTAATCAATACAAACCAAAGTCCAAAGCGTTCATCCTCTGAAAGTAGCGAGCTTTCAGAAGGCCAGTTGTGCTCATTGTCTAAAACTTTTATCCAATAAGAAATGTTCTTCCAATAACATTCACATGCTTGCATATACTCCGTAACATTTAGGGGCCCTGTTCCTTTCCATCTTAGATCATCGAATGTGCACATGTAACCATATAGCAACAATAGCATTGTGAAGTCAAAAAACTGCAAAGAGACGTCACATTCACACATTCACATATGCTATAAAATGGCATTAAATATCCAGCAAATAATAATATAGAAAAATTGCATAATAAATTTATAAAACCAAATGTATAAACACATAAATCCTTCAGTAAAATATTTCAGCCTTTTTGCTATAAATTGCTAAACATTTTGATTTGTATGTCTAAGTGGTGAGTGGTGTAGTGAATTTACACACGTTAAGAGATGATCTAAACTTCTGGCCATATTATAAAACTGTAAATTTGATGATCGTGTCACGAATCATACCTATTTATTTATAAAAGTAATTCAATAAATAATCAATAACAAAAACATACACGTACTGCCAATACTGGTTAAAATTGAAAAAAGAAACGGAAAACCTAAAATACCTATTTCGATCAAAACAATTGAATATTTGATTATGACCAAATCGATTACCTGCACGAAAACGTAAATAACAAAAATTGATTATTACATCTCAAACAAAACTGCAATTCAAAGATGATAAAAACATTTGATTACTATATTAAGGTAACATACCTGTAGATCATCGCTGATTTTGGAAGGAACAAACTGTTATTCGATGATTCATGATAGCATTTGCTTTTGATTATGTGTACTTCTCGATTTGTTTTGAAGCCCTAATTATTTGATCGTAATCCTATTGCAGCGAAACCTAAACAAATTATGAACTTCCGCCATTGAAGAATCTGGTGTTAGTCTACAAAATTTGTACGGTTTTGTAGAGAAAAACGCAACGGATTAATTGGTGTTAACGGCGGAGTTTATTGCATCGGTGGCCGGCCATAATCGCCGATGCTTACGATTTGGGGTACTGGAATTTTAAGAGAGAGAGAGAGAGAGAGAGAGAGAGAGAGAGAGACTTGGTTTCTTCTGCGTATTTTGTTAAGCTAACAGTTAATGACGGGTTTTAGAAGGACGCGTGTAAATTTATCGTAATTAACTGAAATAATCATGATTAATCAGAGAATTAACACGTGGATAATGATTAATAGGGTTGATTTGGGGATGACACGTGGCTGTAAGCAGGCACGCTTTATGTGATGTAGGGGATTAGACTTAAGTTAAATATGATAAATATATATTATACACTTATATTTAAAATAAGTTTAATTAATTTTTTTTTAAATATAAATGATTCAAATTAATAAATGTGAGTAAATGCGTTGTTCATTGATCTTTTACGAAGTAGTTACTATTTTTTACTAAGAGATAATTATTTTGTGACATGTTATTAAATAACTTTGTGTTGTAGCTCATATAGTAATGACTTGTCTCTCTTAGTGAGAGGTCGGTAGTTTGACTTTCGTGGGCCCTTTATCATTGAATTTCACTCAAGGGTGCCTTCTACACATCGCGTAGTGTGGGCAGTGGGGGAGAGGGGGTTCTACCATCCATGCTCTCAGATTGGGCCGGATTTTCTGGACAACAGTTTAGGGCGGGTTATACAACTGAAGGAGATGAACGCGTAGGTGGTTAATCACTTAATCTCGAGTGATCTCGCTGTTAAAAAAATTTAAATAATTGAGTACCTTATCTCTAAATATAGTACTCCTAATAGTAAATAACTAGAAAAAAATTTCGACCGCGCGTTGCTGCTGTTGTATTCGACGCGCGGTCGAATTTGGATATACGTTGTTTGGTACCTAATATATCTAGTAGGTTGGGTTGTTTGTTGGACGTGTATGTATATGTATGTAATATAGCTCGAAATATTTAGTGTTTTTTTTAGATGTCCGTTTCGCGTATAGTTAGTCGCATCGTGTTCGTAAAATTATTTCGAGTTAAATGGTGGTCTCTGAAAAATTTAACTCGCACCGAGCGAGAATATAGGGCCCGTTATCTAGTGTTTTTTAACGATGTCCGTTTCGCGTATAGTTAGCCCCTTAGGTTCCTCTGATTTTTTCGAGTTGAACGGTGGTCTCGAAAAAATTTAACTACCACCGAGCGAGAAGATAGGGCCCGTTAAAAATTCGGGTGGAATTAATTTTTTTTATTTTAATAAAATTATATATTTACGCTTTCTACCCCTGAAGAAGTGTAAACTTGAGGGGCCGTTGTGTAAATTGAGCCGAAGTTGAGGGACCGTTTGTAGTGTAAACGTAAACGCAAAACGACAATCCGATGTAACTGAAACGAGGCACCGCTTTTAAAACCTAAAAAAATTTAAAACCTAAAAAAATACTTACGGAGTACAAAATTACAAAACTCACCGATTTACCAAAGTCAAACCTTAATTCAATTTTTATTGTATAAAATAAAAAGTACTATCAGGTAATTCACGTCACCGGCATTCACCGGTCACCAAGTCAGCCGGTTTATACACTAATAAAAAACGTCAACTGGACCATCTTTGCTCTCTACTCCCATTTTCTTCTCCGGTAAACAAAACACACACTCACTGTGTTTTTTACAGACCTATACATACATCTTCTTTATTCGTACAGTCGTTACATATACAATTAACACAATACACATATACCTATGTACAATATCTATCTACAGAATAATCGATTCCGTATCTGCATTCAATTAAACTTTCGCTAAAGTGTATATAGATACATACACATGTATGTATAATTTCTCACACAGAGGTGACTGAATTAACGATCGTTTGCGTTCTGAAGGTAAGATTCTGTATAATTTGGTCAATTTTGTTAATTTTATTTGTTTACATTGTGTTGTGAGATGCTTTGCTTTGAATTTAAGGTTTCAAACGCTAAAATTTGATGAATTGTAGACGGTGATCCGTGTGTTTATGTGTATAGTTGTTTGTGTATCTTGTATTTAGATCGGTAATTTGATTGTTAATTTTGAGGATTATGAAATTTTTGAAAGTTTAGTATGTTTGATTAAATCGTTAATTGTATTCTTTTTCAACAGGGATGAAGAGGTCCAGAGATGATGCCGTTTCTGGCGACACGTAAGTTATGCTTGACATTGTGCTGAAGAATTAATGATTTTGAATTTTTGATGATGATTTTAGAGTTATATATCTGGTTGTACTTATAATGTTATTATGAATTGTGAATGAAGTGATTGGTTAGGGCTTAAAAAAGAGTAAGATTTTTGTGATTATGCTTATTGAATGGACATGTGTTTACGACGTCTAAGGTTCTTAGTTTAGGGTTTCATATGTGAATGTTGTTGGATAAACGCTTAATGGTTTGAATTCTTTATCTTATTTTGTGGATTAAAGATCGTTTCGAGCTCCAGCTATGAGTGGTGGAAGCGCTAACAAGTTGACGACCAGTGATGCCCTTACGTATCTGAAGAACGTGAAAGACATGTTTAAGGATCAAACGAATAAATACGAAGAGTTTCTTGAAGTAATGAAAGATTTTAAGGCACAAAGGTTTGAGTCAACTGTTTGTTAATGTGATTTGTAACGATAAAATAGTGCGTAAATTTGTTTTGATCAGTTGTAATGGTTGTCTTTTTTTAGAATTGACACTGCAGGTGTTATAGAAAGTGTGAAGGCATTATTTAAAGGTCACCCTAAACTTATTTTGGGGTTTAATACCTTTCTCCCAAACGGATACAAAATCACACTCACAGAAGCAAATAAGACTCCTGAGTTTGAAGAAGCAATTGGATTTGTAAACAAAGTTAAGGTAACAACAACACTATAATGTTATAACAATTTCCTTTTGGGAATTTTCGTCTAACTACCTTTTATGTTTGCAGGTGCGATTTGGAGGTGAAGATCGTGTGTACAAATCTTTTCTTAATATTTTGAATATGTACAGAAAAGGAAGTAAATCTGTTAGTAAAGTTCACCAGGAGGTTTGTTATCTATAAGTATTTTAATATCTTTATATATTTATATATTCTTGGTGTTTTTTATCTTTTTGATTAATCGATTGGCGTCTATTTCAGGTTGCTGTTCTTCTTCATAACGATCCAGACCTGTTCCAGGAGTTTACTAATTTTTTACCTGTTCCTGGAGCAACACAATCGAATCTGTATGTTGATTCCAGTAAGAATCATAATTCTGGGAAGGTAGTTTCAAATTTGCTAAATCATAAATATTAAAAAGTGAAAATTTATGACATTTTTTGTGTAAACATTGTCATTGATAGAATCATGGTATTACACAGAAATGGAAATCGTCTGCTCCTTTTGAAGATCATGTGAGCAAGCTAGTTCCTCAAGGTATTTCCTAATTTATTACAACACTGAAACTTATTAATGACAATCTACATGTGTTAATCTAGATACAGATTGTGAATGGGTTGAGGTGTTTTATATGTATTTTTTTTTTTTAAACTAATCAAAATTGGCAGATATGCGTGGCCAAGTGTGTCGTTTGTATGAGATGGTGAAGCAAAGATTACATAACGTAGATGATTACCAAGGGTTTTTAAGGTGCATTATCCATTACTGCACAGACGTTATCACTCGAGAAGAATTACAAACTCTGGTAAGCTTAAGTACACTCTTAAGTCATATCATCACTAAGATCATCACATATTCACCTATTATACATATATCAAAATATTACCTTCCACCTATATATATATTGCATAACCTTGTCTTTTTATTGACATTCTGCGCGTTGCTGTTGTTTTTTTTTTTTTTTTTTTTTTTTTTTGAAAAGCACATTCTGCGCGTTGTCACACACTTTACATTTAAAAAGGTACATTTTTGGATTATTTATATCACACAATATGCTAACTGAAAAACCCTTTATTGTCGTTAGGTGAGTAAATTACTTGGAGGTTATCCAGATGTTATGGAAGAAGTCGATGAGTTCATTGATTGTTATGAGAGGAATGGTAAGCATCATTGAAACTGTATGTAAGAGATTCTATTATTTATGAGTTTTCAAGATTTTTAGCCAATATTACAGGTCATATTTGGATGTTTGCTTATATTATTTACGCAGACAAGCATCTCTAGCAGGATCTTGACTATTTGACTACATGACATGTGAAGTTATTTTAAGTAGATTTTTTGTCAGGTTCTTTAAGGAGTGGAAAGTTACCGGGATCTTTGAAGTCAGAGGATCATGATCGAGATCGTGATGATGTAAGCGATGATGTGGAAAGATCTCATGAAAACAAGTATGGAGATCGGTCCACCAATGGAAGTAAAAGTGTATCTGGATTCAAGAGATCTTTACTTTCAAAAAAGGATGAATATGCAAAACCTATTCATGAGTTAGACCTTTCTAACTGTGTAAACTGCACTCCTAGCTACCGTCTTTTGCCTAAAAATGTAATTAATCATTACATCTTATACATTGAACCCGTTATGTCTTACCATATTTGCTAAATTGTTTTTTTATTTGGCACAATATTCTTGATGCAGTATCGGATTCCCAAAAGAGCTGAGGTGTTAAATGATCGTTGGGTGTCTGTTACTTCTGGTAGTGAGGATTATTCTTTCAAACATATGCGTAAAAATCAGTATGAAGAGACCTTATTTCGATGTGAAGATGATAGGTATGCTATGTAAAATTTAGCCTCTGTATTTATATATGATAAATTGCTTAAAAGGTGATAAACTTTATTCTGATATAAAAATCACTACTCTCTTTTGCTTTAAACAAAGTTTGTTACTCCATATGAAGTCAGACTAGATTCTGTTACCTTTTGTGCAATTCTCTATATATAAATTTTTAAAAAGGATACATACCTTTCACAAGATCAGTTGATTACTGTTTGCTGTTAGGTGGTATTAAGTAATAATTAATATATTTATGTCAGGTATGAGCTGGAGATGTTATTAGAATCCGTGAAAGCAACAGCAAAACGTGTTGAAAAACGACTTAATAACTTGACCAAGACAGACAACGCAAAACGTGATGAGAAACCTCTTACAGGTAATAAAAATGCATTACCGAACACTGATTCGTTAAACATAGCAATTTCAACCCAATTTACTGTGAGTGGGATGAAATAGACTAGGTTTACTTAAAGGTGGGTCATATGGGTTGCAGGCCCCTAAAGTCTAAAATTTAATGCAATTTGTAATACTTCTTGCTTTGTTTTTTTAGGAAATATGTGCTTTGGGTCAACCCAACCTGTTTTGAATTACTTGTTTTGACTTGAGTCGACCCATCCAGTTTGCCATGTATATTTACGAACTCATGCTGACTGTTTTTTTTTTCTTCTGTTAATTTTGTTCAGTTTTACATTTGAGATGCATAGAACGTTTATATGGAGATAATGGGCTTGATGTCATTGATTTATTAAAAAGGAACGAATCTGTTGCTCTGCCTGTTATATTAACTCGCCTGAAGCAGAAAGAAGAGGAATGGGAAATGTGTCTTTATGATTTTAATAAGGTTTGGGCAGATATATATGCCAAAAACTATCATAAGTCTCTCGATCATCGCAGTTTTTATTTCAAACAGCAGGATCAAAAGAGTTTGAGTACTAAAGGTAATTACTTTTAATAGTACAGTTATAAAAGTTATTTGCTTTAACATTTATAATAATTCATTTTCTTTCTAATTTCAGCATTGTTGGCGGAAATTAAAGAAATCAGTGAAGTGACATCTAAAGAGGAAATTAGTTATCGTCATTTTTCATTCAGTAGAAGAGAAATCACTTCACCACATCAAGAATTTGAGTATTGTGATTTGAGTGTTCATGAAGACATGTATCAGATTTTGAAATATTACATTCAAGAAAATTGCACGCTTGAACAGTTCGATAAATGCATGATGATCTGGACAACCTTTGTTGAACCTATGTTCAATGTTCCACTTCGTCATGATGTCACAAAAACTAACGTTGTTAAAGAAGACGATTCTCACCCAAAAGATGCAGAAAAAGAGGAGGGTGAATTATCTCCAAATAGAGATTTTGAAGAAGATAATTTTGCATCGTTTAGGTCATCATGTGACAGTGAAAATGGCAAACCTGATGATGTGGCGCATGATAACAAGGCCGAGAGTGAAGTTGAAGCAGAAGAACGGTTTCTAGAAACAGTGAAACCAATTACAAAGTATGCCCCTGGAGTATCACATAATGACGGGAATGACCCTCGGGTCTTTTATGGATCTGATTCCTTTTATGTTTTCTTTAGACTCCATCAAGTAAGATTCACATTGTTACAAACTGTTTAACAAACTACCGATTGATCAAATCTTGTTTCTTTCTTTTTAATATATGGTTTTATTTAAATCAACAGACACTTTACTCGAGATTGAAAGAGGCGAAAGAAAAATCTGCAAATGATAAATGGAACGGTTCGAATGACAAAACGACTAATGATTCATATATAAGGTTTGATCCCGCCTTCTAATGTATCTCAATGATTATGATTATTGTAATATAATCGTTCTGATTTTTCTTTTTGGACTTTCAGATTCTTGGATCTACTGTACACTTTTCTTGGTGGTGATGTTGAAAGTTCAAAATATGAAGATGAATGTCGAACGGTTCTTGGAACTTGGTCCTTTTTTGTCTTCACATTAGACAAGCTGATCTACAATCTTTCTAAACAGGTTATATGCTCGTTTACCATCATTTACTTGTTCAAAATTATATTTTTTGAATTATAAAAATAGTCTTTTATCTATTATTACACGAATAAATCTATAATGTCATATTATTTTGATTCCACAGCTGCTAGCAATCGCTACCGATGAGGTTGATGACAAACTTATCCATCTCTATGCATACGAACATATGCGAAATCCCGAGAATTTCGTGGATGAACTCTATAAAGCAAATGCCAGAGTGATTGTCCATGATGATAACATTTATAGATTTGAGCATGTAAGCAGAATGTTATTAGTTATTTATTATACCATTTTTTATCTTTCTTTTTTTTCTTTCTTTAATGTGTTATGTGTCATTACAGTCACTGATACCAGAAACTAATAGTCAAACGCGGTTGACTATACGGCTAATGGATTTGGGGCGTGAGCCCTCAGAACCACATCCCTTTCCGATTGATCAGGCTTTTGCACCCTATCCAAGCCCTCCTGTTCATGGAAAAAAGAAAACCAAGATTTTCTTGAAGAGGTATGTAGCATTAGAAAGTGTACCGTTTGCTTATGAAGACATATGATTTGCTTTAATGTAATATCTTGTGCAGAAATAAAAGAAAAAATGCTTGTGAAGATGAAGATCTAGCAAGGATGCAGGCCATGGAGCAAGTACAAGTCATGAATAGTTTGGAATGCAAGATAAATTACCCTACATATAAGGTAAACTGTATATAGATCATATGTTAGATTTAGTAATTTGAAAATATATGACTACTTATTTCATAGATGCTTTTAATTGGAATATTTATATATTTAACTCGCGCGACTACTGTGTCAGGTATCCTATATTTTAGGTACAGAAGACTATATGCTCCGCAGGGGAAGAAAGATTAACCGTCCCAGTTTATCATCGAATGAACCTGCTGACCTATCAAATGGTTATTCATACAAAGTAGATAAGTTCCGTAAGCTGCTGCTGTCTAGGATTCAATCCATGACAACCAAAATGGATACATAACCACCAATTTAATTTGTCAATTTAGGTAATAACTCTTTCTGGTTTCTTTAAAGATCAACAATTTATTACTTTTGAAGTTAATAACGTATATTGTGATATTCAAAAGCTAAATATGGCTTATATTCATACGGAATATGTTTTTTTTTTTGTAGGTCTAGTGCTACATTTGATTGCAAACAAGGTGGTGTGCCAGTTAACATTTCTCCAACTGGTATACTTTATTTTACAGTCATATACAAACTTAATAAGAGACCTGTTTGTTACCTGTCGCATAAAGTCTCAGTTTTTACTTGTTGTTTTGTAACTTCTTAGATCTTGTTTATGAAATTTTATATAAATTGCAAACAGAGACGGTTGTTTGTTGTTATTACCATAGTCTGATGCCCCTTTATCAGTATTATTCTTATTTATTACTCGTTTATGTGGAATATACCTCAATTCAGTGGGTGTTCCATGTACAATGATGATCTCGAAACAATTCGATCATGCTTTGATTTTCTGAAAGTTTGCTTTTGAAGTTTGGGAAAAGGGTATGTAGATGGTGGGGTTTTGGGAGCTTTACTAATCTAAGTGTTAGTGAAATCTTCAATGGAGATGGTTGTAATATTCGTTCAGTTGAAGCAAAAAAGATTTGACAAGTATTTCGAAAATCCGGAATCAAAAAGTATTTCAAAACAAGGTTTGTTCCGGGCTGACATTGCTAAATGAAATCCAAATTAAAAGCTTAATTCGTGTGGATCTCTAAGATATAAGTCTAAATCAATGATGACAACAATGACTTTTTAACCCACTGTGTGCTACGCACACTGTTTCATGTAATATTAGAGTATGGAAAATTTGAATGTTTGGGTTCGAGTGTTTTCGGCCCCATTAGTATAGATATCAGTTCGAGTTCTTCTTGTATTCTTCGGATCTGCATGGTAACTTAAAAAAATCTGGTTTTCTCAAAAAAGAAAAGAAAATTAAAATACTTTAAAATAGAGTCATTAGTGCAAGTGAAAAATGTGTTGTATTTATTGATGGTAATCCCGAATCTTAATCACGTAGCGAAAAACAGGTTAACGGAGTTAATCTAAAATGAGTGACAAACTAACAAGACTAACAGAGTAACAGACTAACGAAACTAATGGGACTCAGACTATCAGACTAGTTATATCAAACTGTCGCACTAACTAGACCTGACCTTCAGACATACCACCAAGACTTTCAGATTATCACCCTATCCTACTATCAGACTAACATGATATTGTTAGTCTTAATTACTGTCATTTATACTTGAATTGTTACTTGTGTTGCAAGAAATGTAAAGGAATTGTTTTCAAGACTTAGTAACACACTAGAGTCAAATTTCATTGCGAAAAAAGGAAAAAAAGAAATGAAAAAGAACAGTCATATTTCATTCATTTCTTAATAACAAACATAGAACATTGAAATTCAAATGCGTTTTCCTACTACAACACAACTACTATGATGAAAATTACAAATATCTTAAACCATGATGTTTCCATCGGACTTTGTAATGTCCTTTGTATAGACTACAATTGGACTACGAACGAAATGAACACTATGCGACCACATCAGTTACAAATGTAACATACTCCACGGATTAATTTTTTTCCCCCTTAGAGTAATGGTATAATCAATCTGCTGGTTCACTTCCGTAAATTCCAACATCCTTGGCACGAGATTCATACGCATCTTATCGGTCTGCTTTGATATATGCTTTATATGTCAAATTAGCTAGACCAACATTCTTCAAAGTTCTTTGGAAGGAAACCTTGAACCTATCTTTCTTGAACAATCGAGCTACCATAGATGGGTAATTGAGTTCTATGGGTTAATTTCTACTCCCGTTACAAATATCTTAAGCCATGATGGTGTTGCTAGTCATTTTTCACCGGACTTTGTAGGTCCTTTGTATAGATTACAATCAGACTACGAACGAAATGAACATCATCCGACCACATCAGTGTCAAACGTAACATACTCCACAGCTTAATTTTCCCCCCCTCAGAGTAATGGTAAAATCGATCTGTTGGTCCACTTCCTTAAATTTTGATGTCCTTGGCACGAGACTGACACGCATCTTTGACCGGTCTCCTTTGATATATGCTTTATATGTCGAATTAGTTGAACCAACATTCTTCACAGTTCTTTGAAAGGAAACCATGAACCTATCTTTCTTGTATAATCGAGCTACCATGGTTGGGTAATTGAGTTCCTTGGAAGTCAACGTTTTCAGGCAATTGATATTTGTGAGTGTGGGGTCAGACAAGTTGCACCGTATCCGCAAATTGTGTGCTGCAAAATCTAGGCATTGTGTATGAAAATTCTGCAGCACACTACTTCAGGATACGGTGCAACTTGTCTGACCCCACACCCATATATATCAGTAGCCTGAAAACGTTGACTTCCAAGGAACTCAATTACCCATCTATGGTAGCTCGATTATACAAGAAACATAGGTTCAAGGTTCCTTTTCAAAGAACTCGAGGGCTACGTTGAGCTCCAATGCTATAATTAATAACTATACATCATCATAAAAATCAACATCAACATAGCATATCTTACATAAAAGCACCAACAAAATATATATTTGTGCAAATTAAGAAGTTACCTGATATGATCCCACATTGACTAGAGAACAAACTACTTGATGCCTTATAAGGGTGGGTGTTCCCTCCTCCTTCAAGCTAGCTTTTGGGAGTGAGTTCTACATTTTCCCTTGTAAGGTTGGTGCATGCCTAGCGTGGGATAAGGCTTGTATCATTGGTGCTTTCATTGAGAGATCCCATCTTTCGAGATCCTAACACCTCGGAGTGGTGACCTATGGAGTGGTGGCTTGGACTGGAAGAGAGAGGGTGCCAATCGTGACCAACATAGCCGTGACCAACGAGGCCTCGGAGTGGTGGCTTGGACCGAAAGAAAGGGTGCCAACCGTGACCAACGAGGACGTTGGATCTTTAAAGGGTGGGGTATTGATATGATCCCACATTGACTAGAGAACAAACTACTTGATGCCTTATAAGGGTGGGTGTTCCCTCCTCCTTCAAGTTAGCTTTTGGAAGTGAGTTCTACATTTTCCCTTGTAAGGTTGGTGCATGCCTAGCCTTGGATAAGGCTTGTATCATTACCTTATTTATATGTTGTTTTAAAGTTCAATAACACGTCATTGATGGCTCATGTGAGTCGATGATGTGGAATCAAACGTCATTGAAGGCTTGATTTATGAATCTTAGTATACCTCATTTTTCTTGGAATAATTTAGTCTACAACGAATATAAAGGATTAGCTTTATGACAAAATGTAAGTTTCGTAACTCTAAAGTACTATTTGTTTAAATAGCAAAAATAAATAGATTTGCATAGTCAGAATGAGGGCTTGTGGTTCTGTTTTGATAAAGAAAATTCGCTGATGTTAAATATAAATGAAATACATAATTAACGATTCAAATAAAGGTGTGTAAGCGTACGTGTGATGTTAACGTGGTACAATAAATTATTCCGGCAGTATGTCGACCGCGGTGACCTGAAACAGAAGCTTGCGTGGCCGAATCTGGAAAGGGGAAATGGTGGTCGCCTCTAAACCTGAGAACGGAGAACAGAGAAGAATAGGTTTGAGTTAAAGCAAAAAAAAAAAAAAGAAAAAAAAAGGACAAGTTAACTGATCCATAAAATTTTATCAAACTTAAGCAAAAGTATACTGCATGCATCCAAACATTCCAACTCTAAAACTCTAAAAGTAAATTAAGCTAATCCAAACACCCCCATAAACTTAAAGTTGGATACAAACAAGGGCACTTTGAGTAAAGTACGATACATAAATACCTAGATCCTACTAGTATCCTGCTCGTATATACGAAGAAGCTAGATTAAACAAGTAAAAGATAAATGAGTACAGTAAACAAGTACCTGGTGAACAAAAGGGAAGATCATAATAAGCATATGTTTCCATAAAAACAATAACAATGAACCGATTGTATACTCATACAAGACAAATTAATTCACCAAATGAAAGTAATTAATTACCGAGAATTCGCGAACGGGCTAGCTATTTGAGAAAACGTTTATACAATTAATTTGACTGAATAAGTTAAAACTTCATATGAATATGAACTCCAATTATAAAGAAAGAAGATATAGTTGATGGGGGAAACGAAAGAGATAACAAATGGGCACGAATGGATTGGACAGAGAAAAGCCACAAAAAAGTTAAAAGAAAATAAATACAGTAATTAAATTAAGACAAAATTATCAAATTCGTCCCCGTGTTTGTCCATTTTCTTTGTTTTAGTCCCTCTCCCTCAAATTAATTTTAAATAGTCCTTAAATGCCATTTGCATTTCCAATTTCGTCCCTTCTTGAAATATTCAATCCCAATTTAGTCCCTTGTGATAACTTCTGTAAACGTCCGTTAATTTTGATTCACATGCACTTCACGTGACTACAACTTGCAACGTTTCATATTCGTTATTCATATAGGCCAGATACTAAACCTAAACGTAAAAAAATAAAACGGCTGCAGTTCATCCTACTTTCTGGGAAATTCTAATGTCAGGTAATCATCCAATATCTACTAATCAAGGTATAATCGATGTTGATCTGCATAACCTAAATGGTAAGATTTCTTTTTCTTTATATTCGATGTTCACTAAATTGTAACAGTTTAGGCATTTGGAAGTCTGAACATATACAATCAAATACAATATGGGTCTGCACATATACAAACAAATACAATCACATAGATGGAAGTTTGCAAGCTGTTAAAGCAACAATTTAAGACAAAATTACTCATTTTTATTAAATTGCAATAATCGTTGGAGTACATCAGTTCAACCTATTACATTACAATTGCACTACATTTTATTTGAAATACAAATAACAAAAAAGAATTAACCAACTAACGAAACACAGTTTCTTCCATTTTGAAACTTGATCATCTTTTTTTTAAAATAGCTTCAAATGAAGGATCCACCCATCCAATAATTTCACAATTTTTCCCTACATGTACCAAATCAGCAAACAACTCAATTATTCATAAATATCATGTTATGAACAATAAAAATTATTGAAGATACCTACCTGTCTACCACAACAATAAAACCGACGACCTGGATTCTTAGATGTTATGACAACTTGCTCAACGCACCCACACCAGCGGAAGCGAAGATATAATTGTTTGAGACAAACTTGCGAGAAACAATAATTAGCAAAATAAAGTAACTGATAACACGATGATTTAACGTGGTTCGGCAAAACTCTGCCTACGTCCACCCCAAGAGTTCCCTTTATTCTTATAATATAAAAGAACCCGATACAAGAAAAAGTACACTATGAGTTAAACCCAAGCCCAAGCCCCTTAGATTTTAGTATAAAATCTAAGTTTTCCGTACACTCTTTTACAATCCTTACAAGAATAAACACTCGGCCTCACAAATAAACACACCCGTTGATAAACCTATCAACTATGTTTTTCTTTCTCTTTGTGATCTTATTTTTGTGGGTGTCCTTCTATCCTCTCCAATATCACATATATATACTTGAGCATATTCATGCATGCATGGAACTTGGACAAGTATCAACCAAAATCCTAAGACAATTTTACTTTGTCCACTCCTACCTCCATGTAGAAGCTACTAGCAACTAGCAGCTTTTGACTTAGATGGAATATACATGTGAAAAGCAAACAAGTGGGCAGAGCCACAATTTATACATGCACAAGTCAATTTGACTTTGTCTACTAAATGATTTGTCATATATTTGGACTAGTGTCCAACATTGGATGTGGTAGAAATTCAAATTACTGACATACTTCCACAAACACAATAGACCTGCATTGGATTGAAGCTTCAATTTAGTGGTTTTTTGGTCGTATGTTAGTTAGGGTTTCACGATTTGGGTTTTTGGGGAAAACAATAACGACTTGTAATATAAAGAAGGTGGGAAGTAAGTGTCACGTGACAAGCATGTGCTTAACTTAACGGACCTTCTAACAGACGTTAGCAAGAGGGACGAGATTGGGAATCCAAAAATCAATTAAGGACGAAAATGACAGTTTTTAGGTGAGAGGGACGAAAAATTAGAAAAGGGATCAACATAGGGACGATTTTAGCAATTTTGTCTTAAATTAATAATAAAATATAAAATAATTTATATTAATACCCCTGGTTATTATTCATCAATAGTAACCAGGGGTATTTTCGTCATTTCACTTTTTTTTGGTCTCCAACGATAAAAGAAGCAACTTTCGTAAAAGAAGCAACCCTTCAATGTTACAAAAAGATGTCAAAAAATTTTTTTTTAGAAAAAAATCAACTACCTTTTTTTTCCTTCAACGATAAAAGAGGCAACTTTCATAAAATGAACAACCCTTCAATGCTACCAAAAGATTGTAACATCCCGCGTTTTTCCGTTAAATTTATTTTTTTTTACACTATCTTTTTTTTTTTTTAATAATACCTTTCGTGATTTAAATTCGTGGTTTCCATTGACTAACGTTCATAATATTCCCGTTATTTAATTATAACATCACTCGTTTACTCGAGCGTTTTTAAAATATTCGTTTGGTTAATTTCCGCACCCGCTTTGAAACTTGAGGGATCAAAGTTGGCTAGTGGGCAAACTAGTTGACTAGGTCAACTAGTCAACCCACCACTACCACCACACATTCAATCCCACCTCTCTTTCTCTTTTTCTCTCTACTTTCATTATTGGAACTCAAACACCAAATTCACAAATTCATCATCCAAATTCGATCTAGGAAGCTTACAACAAAACAAATTACATATTTGGAATCCTCTCTTCATCCTCTACAATTTGATACCAACTTCATCTCGTTTGGGTAACATTTCTAAAACTCTAGATTTTCTCTAAATTCGTGTTTTTATACTTGAAATGGTGTTAGTTAGTGTCTATGGCTCGTGTGTAACATGAATATATATTTTGTTTGCTCGATTTGTTGTTTTGAGTAACTAGTTTGAACATTTGAAATGGGTTTGCTTAATCTTACATTTTGGAAGATTAAATGTTGTTTGATTGTTAAAGTTCATGTTTTAATTGTGTTACTAGTATCACTAGCTTCGTTTTGATGCGTAGGTTGATTAAGAAAACTTCAAACACATGATTATTGATTTTTGTGAATTTTGGTTAGGGTTTGATAGACTTTGAAATGAACTTTTGATGCATTGAATGCTTGTTAATGTTGTTAGTAAGTGTTTAGATGCAATGTATGCTTAATTACCTTCGAAACGGCATATCGTATGTGTAAATTGGATTCCCGAATCATAAAATACGTTTTACGAACTTGAAACTTTGAAAATAAACCTTTCTTGATCAATTGACGAGTTTTCGGTTATTGTAAATGATGTTTTTGCTTGATGAAAAGTGGTTAGTTGTATTCCTTGTCAAAATACCTTTCCAACGATATAAGATACTTGTTTTGGATGTTTACGGTTTAGGATTTATGGGTATTTGAAGTTGGATTCGTGCTTGAGTGTGAAAACTGCCAGAATTTCTCTGCACAGGTAATGGCGCGGCGCGCCATACACCCGCGCGGCGCGCCAAAGTGGGCTGTCCAATTTTGTCAATTTTCGAATAATGTTTGCTATGCTACGCACCCCCGATTCACATGAGACTTGTTCTAATATGCTTATACATGAATAAAAACCTCAGAAAAATAGTTCGGGACCGAACCCGAACGTGTTGACTTTTTCTTGACTTTGACCGACCAAAGTTTGACTTTTTGTCAAACTTAACCAAATGATTATGCAATCTTTCTAACATGATTCTTTACTTGTATCTTGCATGAAACTTGATAATTTGATTTCACATGCTATATTTAATCGAGTCGTAACGAGCCATAGGACTAATTGAACACATTTCACCCGACCTTGTGTCGTAACCGGTTAATTGACACAACTTACTTGTTTAGGTCAAGGCTAAGCAACTTTCATGCATACGTTACTTTGTGAAGTACTTTTATACTCGTGCACTCGAGGTGAGATCATAGTCCCACCTTTTCAACAACTTTTATTCTCTTAAATCGTGGGCTGAGAAACATATACATTACATACTTATATACATTTCACATGTATATATACTTTTCATAATTTTATACTTTGAACACAAATACGAATACAAAGATACAGACGAGTTAGAACAAAAGTCCTCAATCCAATTATCATTAGTTCCACTTGCATGGTGTAAGTGTAAGCGAGTGATTATGTTGTGTGGCCATACGGGTTTAACGAACCCTCATTCAGACGGTTCGCTACCGTTAGTGGATGAAATATAATTTCAACGTGCATAGTGTATGTTCTAACACTATATTCAAAATTCAGAGGGAAGATTCAGTTAAGCTTTGGTAATTGGGTGCTCGCAATACAAACTACATTCTTCGGAATAAATACGATTTGGATAATCATCTATACAAACTATTGTGGTTCAAAATATACTTTTACAAATACATTTATGATCTCACCAACGTTTTTCGTTGACAGTTTTCTACATGTTTTCTTAGGTTCATACTTGGCTACTTGATACATGCTTCCGCACTCTTTGATTACTTGATTGGAGTCAACCATGCATGCATACGCTAGGAATAGCACTTTTGGATTCAAACTTTTGTTTACATACTTACGCTATTTATAGCAACTGTGTTTTTAAACTAATTATGTCGCAAGTTATTTCATTTATACTTTATGACTTTTGTAAACTTAGACTTGTTGTCGAACGGTTTTGTAAACTAAACTTGCAAGTATTGTACCTTTCAAATGAATGCGACATAATTTTGGTCAAACGAGTCTCATATAGGGACTACGACCACGCAACGGGACCTAAGTTAACGGCGCCGTCAATAACGGTTTTGGTCGGGTCGTTACAAAAATGTCGAAAAACATTCTTTTTTCACAAAATAGATCAACTAACTTAAAAAAAAAAAAAAAACTCTAAAAGAAGCAACTTTCACAAAAGGAACAACCCTTCAGTGTTAGATGTCGAAAAAAATTCTTTTTTACAAAATAGATCAAGTTTTTTTTTTAACTCGCATTCAAAACGGAGCCCCCGGCGTGAAGCGAGGGCTCCACAACTAGTATATACTAATAGACAAAACACTGTTTCACTGTTCACCAATAGTAACTAGGGGTATTTTTGAAATGTCCCGTTCTTATTGATTAAAAATGTTTCATATTAATTGATTTCGTTGCGAGGTTTTGACCTCTATATGAGACGTTTTTCAAAGACTGCATTCATTTTAAAACAAACCATAACCTTTATTTCATCAATAAAGGTTTAAAAAGCTTTACGTAGATTATCAAATAATGATAATCTAAAATATCATGTTTACACACGACCATTACATAATGGTTTACAATACAAATATGTTACAACAAAATAAGTTTCTTGAATGCAGTTTTTACACAATATCATACAAGCATGGACTCCAAATCTCGTCCTTATTTAAGTATGCGACAGCGGAAGCTCTTAATAATCACCTGAGAATAAACATGCTTAAAACGTCAACAAAAATGTTGGTGAGTTATAGGTTTAACCTATATATATCAAATCGTAACAATAGACCACAAGATTTCATATTTCAATACACATCCCATACATAGAGATAAAAATCATTCATATGGTGAACACCTGGTAACCGACATTAACAAGATGCATATATAAGAATATCCCCATCATTCCGGGACACCCTTCGGATATGATATAAATTTCGAAGTACTAAAGCATCCGGTACTTTGGATGGGGTTTGTTAGGCCCAATAGATCTATCTTTAGGATTCGCGTCAATTAGGGTGTCTATTCCCTAATTCTTAGATTACCAGACTTTAATAAAAAGGGGCATATTTGATTTCGATAATTCAACCATAGAATGTAGTTTCACGTACTTGTGTCTATTTTGTAAATCATTTATAAAACCTGCATGTATTCTCATCCCAAAAATATTAGATTTTAAAAGTGGGACTATAACTCACTTTCACAGATTTTTACTTCGTCGAGAAGTAAGACTTGGCCACTGTTGATTCACGAACCTATAACAATATATACATATATATTAAAGTATGTTCAAAATATATTTACAACACTTTTAATATATTTTGATGTTTTAAGTTTATTAAGTCAGCTGTCCTCGTTAGTAACCTACTAGTTGTCCACAGTTAGATTTTCAGAAATAAATCGATAAATATTATCTTGAATCAATCCACGACCCAGTGTATACGTATCTCAGTATTGATCACAAGTCAAACTATATATATTTTGGAATCAACCTCAACCCTGTATAGCTAACTCCAACATTCACATATAGAGTGTCTATGGTTGTTTCGAAATATATATAGATGTGTCGACATGATAGGTCGAAACATTGTATACGTGTCTATGGTATCTCAAGATTACATAATATACAATACAAGTTGATTAAGTTATGGTTGGAATAGATTTGTTACCAATTTTCACGTAGCTAAAATGAGAAAAATTATCCAATCTTGTTTTACCCATAACTTCTTCATTTTAAATCCGTTTTGAGTGAATCAAATTGCTATGGTTTCATATTGAACTCTATTTTATGAATCTAAACAGAAAAAGTATAGGTTTATAGTCGGAAAAATAAGTTACAAGTCGTTTTTGTAAAGGTAGTCATTTCAGTCGAAAGAACGACGTCTAGATGACCATTTTAGAAAACATACTTCCACTTTGAGTTTAACCATAATTTTTGGATATAGTTTCATGTTCATAATAAAAATCATTTTCTCAGAATAACAACTTTTAAATCAAAGTTTATCATAGTTTTTAATTAACTAACCCAAAACAGCCCGCGGTGTTACTACGACGGCGTAAATCCGGTTTTACGGTGTTTTTCGTGTCTCCAGGTTTTAAATCATTAAGTTAGCATATCATATAGATATAGAACATGTGTTTAGTTAATTTTAAAAGTCAAGTTAGAAGGATTAACTTTTGTTTGCGAACAAGTTTAGAATTAACTAAACTATGTTCTAGTGATTACGAGTTTAAACCTTCGAATAAGATAGTTTTATATATATGAATCGAATGATGTTATGAACATCATTACTACCTCAATTTTAGTAGGTAAACCTACTGGAAGTGACAAGAAATGATCTAGCTTCAAAGGATCTTGGATGGCTTGAAAGTTCTTGAAGTAGGATCATGACACAAAAACAAGTTCAAGTAAGATTTTTACTCGAATTAAGATAGTTTATAGTTATAGAAATTGAATCAAAGTTTGAATATGAATATTACCTTGAATAAGAAAGATAACCTACTGTATATAACAAAGTTTTCTTGATCTTAGATGATTACTTGGAATGGATTAGAAAGCTTGGAAGTAAATTAGTAAACTTGAAGGGGTTTTTGAAGTGTTCTTGAAGTGTTCTTCCTATGATGATTATAGCTTGATTCTTGAAGTAATTTTTGATGAAGATGATGATTAACTACTGAAAAAATACGTTCATAATAGTGTGTGTGTGTTGAGAGAGAATTAGAAAGAGAATTGGAAGTGAAATGGAGTGAATGATGAGTGGTAATTGGTGAGTGGTGAGTGGGGTTAAAAGGAGTTCTAGTTAGTTGACTAGCTCATGGTAGAAGTGAAAATTGATTAGTCATACATGACATAATCAAGAGTGGAATCCCATGCTAGTTCCTATTGGTATATACCCATAGTAAGTACGTTTTGAAGCTGTGTATAATACGGGTAAGAATACGACTAGAATTCTTGATGAAAGAAAAGAATGGGAAAGTAACTGTAACCATTTTCGTTAAGTATGAGTGTTTTGATATATGTCTTGAAGTCTTCCAAAAGTATTTTAATACATCTAAATACACTACATGTATATACATTTTAACTGAGTCGTTAAGTCATCGTTAGTCGTTACATGTAAGTGTTGTTTTGAAACCTTTAAGTTAACGATCTCAATTAATGTTGTTAACCCATTGTTTATTATATCTAATGAGATGTTAAATTATTATATTATCATGATATTATGATATATTAATATATCTTAATATGATATATATATACATTTAAATGTCGTTACAACGATAATCGTTACATATATGTCTCGTTTCGAAATCCTTAAGTTAGTAGTCTTGTTTATATGTATATAACTCATTGTTAATATACTTATGGAGATACTTACTTATCATAATCTCATGTTAACCATATGTATATCCATATATATATCTTCATGTCATTTTTACAAGTTTTAACGTTCGTGAATCGCCGGTCAACTTGGGTGGTCAATTGTCTATATGAAACATATTTCAATTAATCAAGTCTTAACAAGTTTGATTGCTTAACATATTGGAAACATTTAATCATGTAAATATCAATCTCAATTAATATATATAAATATGAAAAAGTTCAGGTCACTACAATTTTCGTCATTTCGCTTTTTTTTGGGTCCCCAACGATAAAATAAGCAACTTTCGTAAAAGAACCAACCCTTCAATGTTACCAAAAGATGTCGAAAAAAATACTTTTTTACAAAAAAATCAATTAACTTTTTTTTTTCTCTCTTTTCTTCCTCAACTATAAAAGAAGCAACTTTCAAAAAATGAAGAACCCTTCAATGCTACCAAAAGATGTCGAAAAACATTCTTTTTTTACAAAATAGATCAACTAACTTAAAAAAATAATAATAAATAAAAAAACGCTAAAAGAAACAACTTTCACAAAAGGAACAACCCTTCAATGTTAGATGTCGAAAAAAATTCTTTTTTACAATATAAATCAAGACTTTTTTTTAACTCGCATTCAAAATGGAGCCCCCGGCGCAAAGGGAGGGCTCCACAACTAGTTTATATTAAAAAGCTTGAGTGGAAATATGAATATGAAAGCACATACTTTTAAAAATGGGAACAACCAATTTTTGTTAGGTACACAACCATCATGTTTTACAGTATTATACTATACAACGCTGTAAAGCATGGTGGTTGTGTAATAAAAATGAGTTGTGTACATATAATCACCCTTTTAAAAAGTGTACCATCCTTTTTATCATTTATCGGAAATCGTAAAATCAACACATACATACGAAGTGGGTGGTGAAGACACTTTTTCCCCCGAAAATTTGTATTGATAGAGATTTTTCATCAAAACAATTAAAAATATCGTTATAAACTACAATGAGAAAGTCTGGTCATGAGTTCAAGGTTACAAGAAGCAACATTAAGCGCTTAATAACATTACAAAAATGGGTTATATTCTCATACATAAAAATGTAGGCCATGACAAAAGTTGTGGTTCGTAGTCCATAAGAAGACCTTTAGTTTGATATTGTGCATGATGGTCGAACGACAAGTAAATTTGCCATTAAAAATGAAGTCGAACTCATGTGCCATTTGATTTATATTACATAATTCAAATAGTTAATCTTCCACAACTTCAGCTTGAAGTTGCAGACCAATGTGCCATTTTTTTAACAGCAGTTCGGGATCACCCATGAAACTAAATCACCAACGCGTTCATCTTCCACAGTTGCATAATCCGCCCTCAACTGCTTCTCAGAAGAAAACTCGGCCCAATCCGAGGGCATGGGCGGTAAAACCCCCTCCCCCACTGCCCCCGCAACGCGATGTGCGGAAGGCACCCTTGAGTGAAATTCAAGTGTTAATAGGCAAACCTTTGTGCAATGTTGCACCCCACGAGAGTCGAACTCGACCTCTCGTTAAGAGAGACTCAATCTGGATGAAGTTGGATGAGATTACCCTTAATGATAAATTAGAGTATGTGGAAGAACCAGTGGCGATCTTGGATTAGAAAGTGAAGGAAATTCGGAATAAGCAAATAAGGACCTACAAGGTGCAACAACAGCTATAGAAAAGGTTCATAATTTACTTGGGAATCGGAGGATTTTGTGCAGATGTATCTTATGTCTTGCACGCAGGGTCGCGATCCGGTTCAAGTTGGGGAGAGTTGTAACACCCACCAATTTGAAAATCAGCTTTACTGCGCGCGCTTGCATCCTCTGTATTACCGCGGTTGCTGGCACAAAGTTAGCCGATGCTTATTCAGAGCCCTTAAAATTTTTATTGATCTTTCTTATGTATCGTAATGGCCGACTCAGAAGACCAACTCCATTTGGAATTCCATCAATTATTCGTCTATAAAAAAAATGAGTGAATTCGGCGAATTATGCCGATTCAATCCGAGCTCTATTGGAATAAGTTCGGCAGCGGATCACGAAATCTTGATCATCTTCTCTATCACAATCCACTGCCTTGATCCACTTGGCTACATCTGCCCCTACCCGCGCACAGGTTTCAGAAAGAGTGTCGAAACCCCATCGATCGGGACAATTCACCTCTTGATTTGCCAGAAGCAGAAGAAGAATTAGTAGCGAGGGTTAATGTGTAAACATTCTAAAATTAGGTTTTTAGGCCAGTAATCATATATGGGTTCTCACTTCTTCTATAAACTTCTATTTTTCTTCATCTCCAACATGAGAGAGAGAGTGGCTAGTGAGATAACACCAATCTTGGTGAAGAAGGTGTTAAATCAACCCAAATTTGGAACTCTACTTGGTAATTCCAGTTGCTAGACTTCATTGTGTGTAAGGTAAAACCCTAAAATTAGATCTATGTTCAAATCTTATAGTTAAGGTTTGGGTTGGTGGTTGTTACCCATTTCTTGTAAAAATTAGGGTTTGAGGTGTCTTGGTGGGTATATAACCACTTTGAAGGTGGGGTTATGGTTAGACGACGAATGTGTTTAGAAATTGTCTTGGTGTTGGGTGTTAAATCGTCAATAATCAAGTGATTGAAGACTTAGGTGTTCTTGAGAACACGTTTTGTTGGTCAAAAATGTAAATTTGGCCTTGTTTATTCTTCTCATGTTGTATTGTATCACAAGATCTCTGCTCAAAATCTTGGTTGCGATATGGAAGATGGTCATTGTCTTAATACGAAGTCGGCATCGGTTTCAAGTAACATTCGATCCATCTTAAGATTTGGTAGTGTAGATGTTGATTGACTTGGCTTACAAGTCATTTAAACCTCTATTCTCATTTATAAGTATGGGGCAAAAACCTACATTAAGGACACACTCTTCTTAACGCAACATATACATCTTTTATCGCTGAATCTCTGCTCCTCCACGATTTTTTCTACGATCAAAAAACATAATCCACTCTAGGGTTTTTACCTAAGGCTCCGAGTAGGGTTTTTTCCCTTTGTCTCGATCGATTCCCAACATCAGCTGACGGGCAAATCGTTAACCACCCTTCCGAGATTATCATCTGGGTCACAGGGGTTTTAAGGTTTACAAACTGGAGTTTAATGACATAGACGCCTAAAAAACCCCTCTCATATCCTTGATCATGGATGTGTTTTCCCTCAAAAGATATAGGGTTAAACAAATGGCGCCTACCATGGGACACGAAGCATAATGTCTCATGTTTCTATTGTTAGACGTTCGGTGTGAGAAGGTTTGTTTTTCTTATTGAGCTTTTAATTCGTTATATACGGTTCAATTAAAAAACATATTTTGCGCCGCTAATCGCCCGCGCTTGCGCAACTGTTCGCAGTCTCTCTTGCTCAGATTTCACCCGTTTTTTGCACAATTATCCGCGCGCACACTTCATGCAGTTTTTACGCATAGTGTTTGCACGGTTTTTACTGGTTTTACGCGCAATTGTGGGTTTACGTACAACTGTCCGCGAGTTTACGCACAGTTATTTGCGCATGTTTTTGTGAACTTTTTTTTTGGCAGCATAATGAGAAGTTCGATATGATACTTGACAAAGATATCATACCGAACTTGTGGGGACTTGATGACGTAAGATTTACCTGGATTAGGGCCTACGCGATTGCATTGGCCCAGAAGTCATCTAAACCATAATTCTCATTTATAAATATGGATCAAAACCTACATCAAGGACACACTTCCTTCATCGCAACAGATACGGCTTCCATCGCCGAATCTCTGCTTCTCCAGGATCATCTCTACTGTAACATCCTGCCTTTTTCCGTTTACTTTTCCGTTTAACTATTTAAATTCCGTTATATGTTTATGACATCCCTCGTTAATACGCGTTTTAAAAATATCCCGTTTAGGTAATTCCCGCACCCGAATGAAACTAGAGGGACCAAACTTGCCAAAGTGCCAAACCTTTGACTAGGTCAAAGGTCAACACTCCATCTCCTCTGTGATGACCCGGAAAATTTTGACTAATTTAAACCAATTCTCTATATGATTTAATATTATCTAAATATACATATAAATATATATATTATAAGATGTACAAGTAAAATACTAATTGCTACTGTAAAAATGACTTTGCTACAGTAAAACACTATTTGCTACAGTAAAACACTATTTGCTACAGTGAAACCGTATTTTGCTACAGTGCTACAGTGATTTGCTACAATAAACACTATTTGCTACAGTAACGCTATTTGCTACAGTAAAAAACACTATTTGCTACAGTACGCTATTTGATGTCGACGAACTAGCAAACAAAAACGGAAAAGGCGGCCATGCGATCGCATGGCAAAAACACTGAAAACTCATGCGATCGCATGAGCTACAGTAAATGGAAAAGTATTATGAATACGCCAGTTTTCTGCTCGTCAACACATCCTTCTCTTTTTCTTCTTATGTAATTTAAATTTATATATATATAATTATAATTATAATTTTAATTTTAAGTTTAATAATAATAAAGTATATTCGAGGATATTTTTAATTCGGGTTTCAAACCGTTTTAAGCTAAGAAAATATTGGGTATTGTTCGGGGTATTGTTCTTGAATCCAAGGTCAACCATACAGTCGTCTACCATCATTATGTCTACGCAATTTGCCTACAATATTGAGTCTCAATATTGAACTGTGAGTTTATAGTCTCCCTTTTTAAATACTTTAAATATTTTTGGGCTGAGAATACATGCAATTTATTTTAAACGCGATAAGACACAAGTACATACTAAATTCTACACTGAGTTAAACCGAAAATCCCTTAGCTTTGGTAACTAGTAGCTGCCAGTACATAGGATATGGACTGGTGGGCGCGAATAATTGTATATGGATCCATAGGGCTTGACATCCCCGTCCGAGCTAGAGCGCTAGCCTTTTAACGGACGTATGTTATTTGAGTTTAAGACACGTTGGTTTGCGTGTATTAAAACGAATGGGGTAATTATCACTATAGCGTTAAGTTTAGTTACCAGGGTGCTCTGTTACGTAGAATCTATTGATAAACTTTTGATGAAATCTTGTGGTCTATCTTTATATATGTTTATGACTCGAGCAATTAAACTTATAACTCACCAACATTCGTGTTGACTTTTTAGCATGTTTTATTCTCAGATCCTTAGAATGCTTCCGCTGTGATGTGCTTGTTGCCTGCATGGAGTCTCTCATGCTTTGTACAAAGTTTATTGCATTCAAAATAAAACTGCGTTGTGTAATAAATAATTGGACTGTGATGTCAACCTGTAAATTAAAGACTTATGTATTTCGGGGTTTTGCTTATACCTAAGCACTCGCCCACATGTTTATAACTTTCTATGTTTAGAAAGTCACTTATTTTAATGAATGCAATATTTTATCAAAACGTATCATATAGAGGTCAAAACCTCACTGTGGAATCAATGATTAACGTGCCGCGTCAATAGCGATTTTGACGAGTCGTTACAGTTGGTATCCGAGCTTGAGGTCATAGGGAACCAGAAATTACATTAGTGTGTTTAACTGGTAATTGTTAGGATGCATTAGTGAGTCTGGACTATGACCATATCTGTTTTTACTGATTTTTGCTTATCATTTGGTCAAAAACATTATATGTGATATATTTATATGCTAACGTAATTGTTGTTTCAATTATGTGATAGATGACTTCTTCTAATCCTATCATTTTGTACGACTCGGAATCGGACACTGAATCTATTCTATCCACAACTGAAAAGGGCGTTCCAATACCTATTAAAGAAGAAATTGTGTTAGCCGGGGAATCTCAACTCCCGGTAAACCCAGAGGAGGTTCCAGCTCCACCCAGCTTTAGTTTTCCGGAGCCACAGTATCGTTGGCATGGACCCATGATCCCTGGAGTAAACGAGGATCGTCCATTTCTAAACGAATATGGACATTGGTCTAGATATACCGCCGACGGGCGGGTTGTGCCAATTACGCCTGGCAGATTTCGGTTCATGACCACCGGTACATATTCTCGCAGTTCGTCATCATATTCTCCTACACATGACTCAGACAGTTCGTCATCAGACGAAATCAGTAAGGAGGAGGATTTCGCTAATGAAATAAAAGAGGTCACTAAGGAGAAATTCCAACTTGCTATAGATAATAAAAACAACCACAATAATAAAAAGTCCTTAATTATTAAAAAGGAACATGACCATTCGATCCGTAACCACCCTTATTGTATTAAACCCACTGAGGCAACGGGTACCTCAAAACCCCAACCAAAACTTAAATACACTGCCAGAATGTCTGCCGGACCATATGCACACAAACAATTGGCAGAGAGAACCAAATGGGAAGAAGTTTCTGATAGTTCTGAATAAACGACATCGCAACCATAAATCTTCCATGCGCTATTCTATTGCTTATGTGTGCTACTCTATCTTGTTATGTAGAATAATCATATGTAAAATATCGATATTGTATGGTATTGTATTATTTTGGTTTATTAATAATAAATGCATGGAATGATTATTTGTATTATTACTACTTCTTATTATTATTATTACATAATAACGTAGTAACTCGCTATAATTTTTCATAGTGGAATATTATTAGGATTTTAGTAGTTAATTCCTTGAACTAGCTATTATGTATGAACTTAACGGGTAGGTAATACCCTAGAAATAATTATAAAATGCTAATAATAAGAAAAGGCTTTTATAATAATCGGTTCATATTATTAATATGCTACGATTAACTATTGACAACTCATTTTACCTATAATATTCTATATGATTAAATTATATCTGTTGTGTTTATTGAAGAAACATGTCTCAAATGTCGGATGCTGAGTTTGAGCAACTAGTCGAGAAATGTGTGAATGAAAGAATTGCTGCAGCCGAGGCAGTAAAAGCAACAGCCGAAGCAGCAGCCAAAACAGCAGCCGTAAACACAAACTCACGAAACGGATGCTCATACAAAACTTTTCAAGGATGCAAACCACAGATGATTAGTGGAATCGAGGGACCAGTCGGTCTAACCCGATGGTTTGAAAAGATGGAGTCCGTTTTCAAAATCAGTAATTGTGCGAACGGAGACAAGTCAAAGTATGCTCCATGCACGTTGCAAGACGGTGCACTTACTTGGTGGAACAATTATGCTAAAGCAGAAGGAATAGATACGGCATATGATATCTCTTGGGAAGAACTGAAAAAGATGCTAATCGAGGAGTACTGTCCTCGAAACGAGATCAGAAAAATGGAATCTGAGTTACGTAATCTGAAGGTTATCGGCGCGAATATCAATAACTATGAAAATCATTTCATGGAACTAGCCTTGTTGTGTCCCGAATTGGTGCCAAACGAGAAACGAAAGATAGAAATGTATATTGACGGTTTATCGATCAATATCAAAGGAAATGTTACATCGTCCAAACCGAATACGATGCAGGAAGCCATGACAATGGCACACCAACTCATGGACTAGATCACAGAGAGTTCGATTAAGGCACCAATTACCGAAGTCAAGACAACTGAAGGAAAGAGGAAATGGGAAGACTATAAGGGCAAAAGTACTCAACTGAAGAAACAAGAAACTTTTAAAGGTAAACAAGATGGGGCAACTGCAAGTCTAAACTATAAGGGACCCCATCTGTTCTGCAAAAGATGTTACACACATCATGCAGGTTATTGCCAAGTGGTCTGTGATAAGTGCAACAAGAAAGGACATGTGGCGAAAGATTGTTATGCCACCGTTTCTGAAGTAAAGACAAAATCGACCGATGTCAAGAAATGTTTTGGATGCGGGAAGTCTGCTCACTTTATAAATCAATGCCCTGATAAGGAGAAGAACAAAGAACCCGCACGTGGGAGGGCATTTAATGTTAGTACCAGTGAAGCACGTGGAGATCCTAATCTTGTCACGGGTACATTTACCGTTAATAATCAACTAGCTTCTATTATGTTTGATACGGGTACTGATAGAAGTTATATGTGTAAAGACTTTAGTTCTAAACTAAAATGTGCATCATTACCTCTAGACGATAAATATACTATTGAATTAGCTAATGGTAAACTGATAAAAGTCGATAAAATTTGCCATGGTTGCGAAATAAATCTCGCTGGTGAAACCTTCAAAATCGATTTGATACCCGTAGAATTAGGAAGTTTTGACGTAATCGTTGGCATGGACTGGATGTCCAAAACAAGAGCGGAAGTTGTTTGCGCTGAGAAAGCAATCCGCATCCCTCGTAAGGATGAAACGTCATTAATGATTTATGGGGAGAAGAACAACTCAAAGCTGAACCTTATCAGCTGTATGAAGGCTCAAAAACTTATAAGAAAAGGTTGTTATGCTATTGTTGCACATGTAAAGAAGATCAATACTAAAGAAAGAAGCATTGATGACATGTCGGTTGTAAGAGAATATCCCGGAGTATTTCCAGAAGAATTACCGGGCCTACCTCCACACAGATGTGTAGAATTCCAGATTGATCTCATACCAGGAGCTGCTCCTCTAGCCCGATCCCCATATAGACTTGCACCTTCAAAAATGCAAGAATTACAAAACCAGTTGCAAGAATTATCGGACCGTGGATTTATTCGTCCCAGTTTTTCACCTTGGGGTGCTCCTATTCTGTTCGTCAAGAAGAATGATGGATCTATGAGAATGTGCATAGATTACCGAGAATTAAACAAATTAACGATCAAGAATCGGTACCCATTACCGAGGATTGATGATTTGTTTGATCAATTGCAAGGATCAAGTGTTTATTCTAAGATTGATCTACGCTCCGGATATCATCAGCTGAGAGTGAAGGAAGAAGATGTTCCTAAAACTGCGTTCAAAACCCGTTACGGTCATTATGAATTTTTAGTCATGCCTTTTGGATTGACTAATGCTCCAGCAGTATTCATGGATCTAATGAATCGCATCTGTAGACCGTATTTAGACAAATTTGTCATTGTTTTTATCGACGACATATTGATTTACTCGAAGAACAAGGAAGAACATGAGCAACACTTAAGACTGGTACTAGAGATACTCAAGAAAGAAGAATTGTACGCAAAATTTTTGAAGTGTGATTTCTGGTTACAAGAAGTACAATTTTTGGGTCATGTTGTCAGTAAACATGGAATTAAAGTTGACCCTGCCAAGATCGAAGCCATTAGTAAATGGAAAACACCGAAGACTCCAACACAAATCCGCCAATTCTTAGGTCTTGCTGGTTACTACCGAAGATTCATTCAAGATTTCTCTAGAATCGCCAAACCCTTAACTGCATTGACTCAAAAGGGAAAAAAGTATGATTGGTCCACGGAACAGGAATCCTCATTCCAGTTATTAAAGAAGAAGTTAACGTCTGCACCCATTTTGTCATTACCAGAAGGAAATGATGATTTCGTGATCTATTGTGACGCTTCGCGCCAAGGTTTAGGATGTGTATTAATGCAACGCACAAAATTTATCGCATATGCCTCACGACAAAAAAAAATTCATGAAAAGAACTATACGACGCACGATTTGGAACTTGGAGCAGTAGTTTTTGCACTCAAAATATGGAGACACTATCTATATGGCACCAAGTGTACAGTGTACATTGACCATAAGAGTCTTCAGCATATTTTTGATCAAAAACTACTCAATATGAGGCAACGTCACTGGGTAGAGTTGTTAAACGATTACGATTGTGAAATCCGTTACCACCCCGGAAAGGCTAATGTTGTAGCTGACGCCCTAAGTCGGAAAGAAAAAGTAAAACCTCTTAGGGTCCGAGCTTTGAATATTACAATTCGTACTGATCTCATAAAGCAAATACAAGCAGCACAATTAGAGGCTTTAAAAGAAGAAAATGAAAAAGGCGAAATGAGCAGAAGGTTAGAAAACAGCTTGAAGTAAAAGCCGATGGAACCCTGTATTTTGCTGGTAGGATATGGGTACCAAGACATGGTAACCTAAGGCAACTAGTACTGGATGAAGCACACAAAACGAGGTACTCAATTCACCCAGGAAATGGGAAAATGTACCACGATATCAAGAAGTTTTATTGGTGGCCTAATATGAAGACAGAAATTGCTACTTATGTAAGCAAATGTTTGACGTGTGCAATGGTCAAAGCTGAGCACCAAAAGCCGTCAGGATTACTGCAACAACTAGAAATTCCACAGTGGAAATGGGAAAGAATAACCATGAATTTCATTACGAAATTGCTAAGGACTGCAAGTAGTCATGATACTATTTGGGTGATAGTTGATCGTCTAACTAAATCAGCTCACTTCCTACCAATAAAGGAGACAGACAGTATGGAGAAATTAGCACGCCTATATTTGAAGGAAGTAGTTTCCTGGCATGGTGTACCCATCTCCATCATATCTGATCGCGACACCCGATTTACATCACGTTTTTGGCAATCATTACAAAAAGCATTGGGAACTCGATTAGATATGAGCACCGCTTATCATCCACAGACAGATGGTCAAAGTGAAAGAACAATACAAACATTGGAAGACATGTTACGGGCATGCGTGATTGACTTTAGAACTAGTTGGGATCGACACTTACCGTTGGCAGAATTTTCATACAATAACAGCTATCATACGAGCATCAACGCAGCGCCATTTGAAGCACTTTACGGTAGAAAGTGCAGATCTCCTATCTGTTGGAGTGAAGTAGGAGAAAGACAACTTACTGGACCAGAAATTATTCACGAAACCACCGAAAAGATCATTCAAATACAACAGCGATTGAAAACGGCCATGAGTCGCCAAAAGAGTTTTGCTGATGTAAGAAGAAAACCGCTAGAATTTCAAGTGGGCGACAAAGTCATGTTGAAAGTGTCACCCTGGAAAGGTGTAATACGATTCGGTAAACGAGAAAAGTTAAGTCCTAGGTACGTAGGACCCTTTGATATCACAGAAAGAGTTGGAACAGTTGCTTATCGATTAAAGCTACCGCAAGAACTTAGTAGTGTTCTGTGACGACCCGAAAATTTCCGACCAAATTTAAACTTTAATCTTTATATTATTCCGACACGATAAGCAAAGTTTGTTAAGTTAAATCTCAAGAATTTTAAACTGTGTTCATACATTCATTATAACCTCGACCAAATTCTGACGATTCACGAACCGTTATATATAAATAGATATGTATATGTATATATATATATATATATATATATATATATATATATATATATATATATATATATATATATATATATATATATATATATATATATATTATAACTTGAGAATATTAATAAAGTATTAAACGTATAATACTTTACACGAATGTATTTGTTTCAATATGATTTTCGACGAAATAAAAAAAATATATTAAATAATTGAATTATCAGAAACATTGAATTATGATTACAAGTCTCTGTTGAGAGGTCCACTATGATTTGAGAAAATCTATTCCTCTTAACGATATTCAGAATAATTTGTAAAGCTATTTATAAATAAAAACAAAAAGTGTCATTTACGAAAGTTAGACAAAAGTTAGTGGAGAATTGGTTTCCATAATATTCTATTAATCTATTTTCAAACGTACAAAGACGTTTTCAGTTTAAAAAGAACTTTATTATTAAAACGTATATAACTTTTATAATATCTAGAATCACTTTTAACAACTCATTACTTAACCAGTATAATAAATATAACGATATTTATATTTTATTTCATTAAATATATATAACGATTTAAATTAATATTATATATATTTATACGCGTATTATACATACATAGTTTTTATACTTTTACTATACTTTAACTTTATCTTTACTTTACTTTTATTTTACTTTAACTTTAATAATTACTTTAATAATTCATACTTTAATAATTCACTTTAATAATTCATACTTTAATAATTCACTTTAATAATTTACTTTAATAATTCATACTTTAATAATTCACTTTAATAATTCACTTTAATAATTCAAATATCTATTATAAATAGAATTCAATAGGTTTCATTATTTCATAGAAACTTGAAAATATATTTCTCTAAACTCTCTCAATCAATTTATATATATATATATATATATATATATATATATATATATATATATATATATATATATATATATATATATATATATATATATATATCTATATTTGCTCTGTATTATTTCAAGATATTATTAGTATACATAAAATATTACGATGGAGTGCTGTCCGAGTGATTTCAAAATAGTTTTTTTGAATGAGTCGAAGCTAAGGAAATTATGGGTTATAGCTATGGAGGTGATGGGTATGGTTCATGGGTATGCTCGTGAGGTCAATCTAGTGTTTATCATCTCCGTTGCGTCTACGTACTTTCCTGCAATATTGAATCTCAATATTGATACGTTCGTGAATCCGAGGCCAACCTTGCACTTATTAAATGACGTTATATGTATTTTTACTACGAAATACAGTATTGTGAGTTTCATTTGCTCCCTTTTATATATATTTTTGGGACTGAGAATACATGCGCTATTTTTATAAATGTTTTACGAAATAGGCATAAGTACTAAAACTAATTCTACGTGGGTTTAAACCAGAAATATACTCTTAGCTTGGTAACATTAAACTACTTGTCTATGTACGGTAGGCGTGAATCCTAAAGATAGATCTATTGGGCCTGACAAACCCCATCCTGACTATGGGATGCTTTAGTACTTCGAGGTTATTTTAAACACACCTGATCTGGTGTACTTCAGAGGGTAAAACATGAACGTTAAGGCTTGTTACCGGGTGCCTACAACTTATAGAATACTTTTATACACTTGCAAGTGTACATATATTTATAAACGGAAATCTCGTGGTCTATTAATATATTGAAATGATTGTTATGATAAACCTGTGAACTCACCAACCTTTTGGTTGACACTTTAAAGCATGTTTATTCTCAGGTATTAAAGAAATCTTCTGCTGTGCATTAGCTCATTTTAAGGATATTACTTGGAGTCATTCATGGCATATTTTGAAAGACGTTGCATTCGAGTCATTGAGTTCATCAAGATTATTATTAAGCCAATTATAGTTGGATGTATTATGAAATGGTGTGCATGCCGTCAACTTTCGTTTTAAAGAAAGTTTGTTTTTTAAAAACGAATGCAATATTTGTAAAATGTATCATATAGAGGTCAAATACCTCGCGATGTAATCAACTATTGTGAATCGTTTATAATGTATATGAACGGGTCCTTTCATGCTCACAACACATTTCACGTGTCAAATTTGAAGAAATGTTTAGCTGAAGAGGATGTCGTAATTCCTCTTGACGAAATACGAATCAATGATAAACTCCATTTTATCGAAGAACCTGTTGAAATCATGGACCGTGAGGTCAAACAATTAAAACAAAGCAAAATACCGATAGTTAGGGTTCATTGGAATGTAAGACGAGGACCCGAGTTTACTTGGGAAAGTGAAGATCAAATGAAGCAAAAATATCCACATTTGTTCACTGATATCGCTCATAAAACAGGTACTACTCAAAATTTCGGGACGAAATTTTCTTTAACGGGGAGGTTATGTGATGACCCGAAAAATTTCGACTAATTTAAACCAATTCTCTATATGATTTAATATTATCTAAATATACATATAAATATATATATTATAAGATGTACAAGTAAAACACTAATTGCTACTGTAAAAATGACTTTGCTACAGTAAAACACTATTTGCTACAGTAACACTATTTACTACAGTAAACACTATTTGCTACAGTAAACACTATTTGATGTCGACGAACTAGCAAACAAAAACGGAAAAGGCGGCCATACGATCGCATGGCAAAAATACCGAAAACTCATGCGATCGCATGAGCTACAGTAAATGGAAAAGTATTATAAATACGCCAGTTTTCTGCTCGTCAACACATCCTTCTCTTTTTCTTCTTATGTAATTTAAATTTATATATATAATTATAATTATAATTTTAATTTTAAGTTTAATAATAATAAAGTATATTCGAGGGTATTTTTAATTCGGGTTTCAAACTGAAACTGGCCAGGTACCAGCTCGCGTGTAATGCCGCGGCGCGGCCAGCCTTTGTCGCGGCGCGACATAAGGCGTGTCCAGCTTCTGACCACCTTGTCAATTATATGAAAAATGTTTGGCACGCTATGGACCTCCGATTCACATGAGACTTGTTCTAACATGCTTATATATGAATAAAAACCTCAGAAAAATAGTTCGGGACCCGACCCGAACGTGTTGACTTTTTCGTTGACTTTGACTCGACCAAAGTTTGACTTTTTGTCAAACTTAACCAAATGATTATGTAACCTTCCTAACTTGTTTTCTATACTTGTATCTTGCATGAAACTTGACAAATTGATTCACATGCTACATAATCTAGTCGTAACGAGCCATAGGACTAATTGAACATCTTTGACCTATCGTGTTTACCGTTATTGATACGACCTATTTGTTTAGGTCAAGACTAGCATTATCCTTTGCACACGTTACTTTGTGAAGTACTTTTCATACGTGCACTCAAGGTGAGATCATAGTCCCATCTTTCAACAACTTTTATGCTTTAAACTATGGGATGAGAAACATATACGTATCATACTTTTACACTTTGAACACAAGTACGAAAACGAACATTCCACGTACGGGTTTGAACGAAAATCCTCAATTCAATTATCATTAGTTAAACTTGCAGGGTGTAAACGTGAACTTATATTATGTGATCACATGGGCTTGACGAGCCTCATTCGGACGGTTCGCTACCGTTAGCGGATGAAATATATTTTCGGGTCTAGTGTATGTTCTAACACTACGCAAAGGGTGCAAAACAGTTAAGTTTGATAATTGGGTTCCCGCGAAACAAATAACAGACTTTGGAATGCAAATGATTTAGATAATCATATTATATTAAATCTTGTGGTTCAAATGCAATGTTTACTAAAACACCTATGATTTCACCAACGTTTTCGTTGACAGTTTTCTATATGTTTTCTCAGGTCCTTGAACGCTACTTGATACATGCTTCCGCACTCTTTTTGATACTTGCTTGGATGTCGAGTATACATGCATAGTTGGAGCGTCTTTTGACTACTTTAAATTGTGTCGCATAGGTTTCATTCGTACGTTAAACATTGTAATGTAACTAGTCTTTTGAACTACATTTGTAAACTTGAAACATCCTTTTACTTATGAAATGAATGCGACATATTTTGGTCAAACGTCATGTTAAAGACTTATGACCACGTAACGGGACCTAAGTAGTCGGCGCCGTCAAATATGATTTAGTCGGGTCGCTACAGATGGTATCAGAGCGTTGGTTGTAGGGATTTAGAGTTCATTGGTGTCAACCCCGAGTCATAGGGTACATTAGTGAATCTAGACTACAACCGGGATATAGACTTGAAGTAGGAATTACTTGACTACTTGTGCATTTATACTCTAACGTTTCTACTCATATCTACTCTTATTTCATCTTAATCTCACGTTGTTTAATTTAATTGACACGCCACCTTGACTTAGTGAAATAATGTCGAATGCACATGTGAATTAGGGTAATATAATTTCCGGGATTATATTACGGTGACTCATATGAACGTTCCGACATTATGGCATAAAGAATTTAAGGAGTGTCAAGGAAAATTTCTCTCTATCCTTATTCCATATCATGGTTAGTATTATTAAGAATACTAATCAACGATATTCTTGTGTTTTGAAGGAACAATGGCTCCTTACCGTGGACCACACCGTGAGACACCCGAACAAGCTCTACAACGAATGGTAATGACCGCCGTAGAGGCGGCCATGGCCGGTCACTCCACCAACAATAATAACAACAATGATAATAACAACAACAATAACAATCAAGGGGCCGGTAACTCAATCGAAGGGTGCTCCTACAAAGCCTTCATGGGGTGCAAACCTCACACTTTTGATGGAACCGGGGGACCGGTTGTACTCACTCGATGGTTCGAACAAACGGAAGCCGTTTTTAGCATAAGCGGTTGTCGGGATCAAGATAAAGTCAAATATTCCACCCACACCTTTGCCGGTATCGCCCTCACGTGGTGGAACATGTATGTACAATCGGTGGGTACCGATGAAGCTCACGCCCTCTCTTGGGCCGATTTAAGGGAAATGTTGATCGTCGAATTTTTCCCTCGTGAAGAAACCCGAAAGCTCAAACAAGAGCTAAGAACTTTAAAGGCGGTCGGAAATGATCTCAAGGCCTACAATCAATGATTCGCCGAGCTATCCTTGATGTGTCCCAACCTCGTGAACCCCGAATCTCAAAGGGTTGAACTCTATATGGATGGTCTTCCAAAGAGCATCAAACAAGGAGTGATGTCATCCAAACCCGCTAACCTACAACAAGCCTTAAACATGGCCCGCCAATTGATCAAAACAGTTGACGAAATTGTAGTTCCGGCACCTAAGGCCGAGGATAAATCGAGTGGCAATAAAAGAAAATGGGAAGCCCCCCAATCAAGCAACAACTACAACAACAACTTCACCAAAAAGCCTTTCACCTCCGACGCCAAGAAAAGTTATGGCAGAAATAAACCCTTTTGCAACAAATGCCACAAACACCACTATGGTGAATGTAGCAATCTATTTTGCCACCGGTGCCAAAGGGGTGGTCATGTGGCCAACGATTGTAGAAGTTCCGCCCCCGTCGCTCAAAAGGTGCCCAATGCACCAAAATCGGGTACTTGTTATGAATGTGGCCAAACGGGTCATTTTAGAAATGCATGTCCGAAGAAGAAAGCCAACCCCAACACACGTGGTCGAGCTTTCAACATCAACACCGAGGAAGCCCGAGATGACAACGAATTAGTCACGGATACGTTTCTCCCCAACAACACTTATGTTGCTTGTTTATTCGATTCGGGTACCGATAAGAGTTTTGTATCCAAGACTTTGACTCATTCTTTTAGCACTCCACCACTTCCACTAGATACCGCTTATACCATTGAAGTGGCCAACGGGAGACTATTGAGTGCCGACACATATTACCGGGGGTGTACGTTAAACATTTTGGGTAATGAGTTTGAAATTTACTTGATACCCATGGAACTAGGAAGCTTCGATGTAATAATCGGTATGAATTGGCTAGCTAAAATGAAATCTCACATCCTTTATGATCTTAACGCAATCCGAATTCCTATCAAGAATAGCGAACCTTTGATCGTCTATGGCGATAAGAGTTGCACCGGACTCAACCTCGTTTCATGCATTAAAGTTAGAAAACTACTCTGTAAGGGTTGTTTTGCGATCCTTGCTCACGTTAAGAAAGTCGAGTCCGATGAGAAGCACATCGATGATGTGCCAATTGTTAGTGACTATTCCGATGTATTTCCCGATGAATTGCCGGGTCTTCCACCTCATCGACCGGTTGAATTCCAAATCGATCTTATTCCGGAAGCCGCACCCATAGCACGTGCAACATATAGACTCACTCCATCCGAAATACAAGAATTTCAAAGTAAAATCCAAGAACTACTTGATCGTGGTTTTATCCAACCTAGCCATTCACCTTGGGGAGCTCCGATTTTGTTTGTTAAAAAGAAAGACAGATCCCTACGAATGTGCATTGATTATCGTGAACTAAACAAATTGACGGTTAAGAACCGATATTCTCTTCCTCGCATCGATGACCTCTTTGATCAACTACAAGGGTCTTGTCTATATTCGAAAATCAATCTCCGGTCGGGTTATCATCAATTAAGGGTTAAGGGGGAAGATGTCTCCAAAACCGCTTTCCAAACTCGTTATGGTGGTTATGAATTCCTTGTCATGCCATTTGGTCTCACTAATGCACTGGCGGTGTTCATGGATCTTATGAACCGAGTGTGCAAACCGTATCTTGACAAATTCGTTATCGTGTTCATCGATGATATTTTGGTTTATTATAAAAGCGAGGAAGAACAAGAGGAACACCTCCGACTTGTGCTTGAACTTTTAAGACAAGAACGACTCTATGCCAAATTCTCCAAGTGTGAATTTTGGTTGAAGGAAGTTCAATTTCTTGGTCATGTTGTAAGTGACCAAGGTATTAAAGTCGATCCATCAAAAATCGAAGCCATTAGTAAATGGGAGACTCCTACTCACATTCGTCAATTCTTGGGTCTCGCCGGATACTATCGTAGATTCATCAAAGATTTCTCTTTGGTCGCTCGTCCTCTAACCGCGTTAACTCATAAGGGAAGAAAATTCACTTGGGCAACCGAACAAGAGTCCGCATTTCAAATCTTGAAAACGAAGCTAACCACCGCTCATATCTTGTCACTTCCCGAAGGCAACGATGATTTTGTTGTGTATTGCGACGCCTCGAAACATGGTTTTGGGTGTGTGTTGATGCAACGAACGAAAGTCATTTCTTATGCTTCTCGACAACTCAAAATTCATGAACGAAATTACATGACACATGATCTCGAACTCGGATCCGTTGTCTTTGCACTTAAAATGTGGAGACACTATCTTTATAGAACCAAGAGTACTATCTTTACCGATCACAAAAGTCTCCAACACATCTTCGATCAAAAGCAACTAAACATGAGACAACGAAGGTGGATTGAAACCTTAAACGATTACGATTGCGAGCTTCGTTACCATCCAGGGAAGGCAAACGTAGTAGCCGATGCCTTAAGTCGAAAAGAAAGAGCGGTGCCTCTTCGTGTCCGAGCTTTAAACATCACCATCCACACCAACCTTAATAGCCAAATTCGGGTAGCCCAAGATGAGGCTCTCAAGGATGAAAACGTTTCACACGAGCTCTTGAACATTCTCGTCTCTCGATTCGAAATTAGGGAGACCGGACTTCGATATTTTGCCGGAAGGATTTGGGTGCCTAGATATGGGGACCTAAGAAGTCTTATTTTAGATGAAGCCCATAAGTCACGATACTCGATTCACCCCGGTGCCAATAAGATGTACCACGACCTTAAAGAACAATATTGGTGGCTGAACATCAAAAGGGATGTAGCTACTTACGTTGCCAAGTGTTTGACATGTTCCAAAGTCAAAGCCGAACACCAAAGACCGTCCGGTTTACTTCAACAACCCGAAATCCCGCAATGGAAGTGGGAAAGAATAATAATGGATTTTATCACCAAACTACCAAAAACGACGGGCGGTTATGATACCATTTGGGTTATTGTTGACCGTCTCACCAAATCCGCACACTTTCTCGCAATGAAGGAGACCGACAAAATGGAGAAACTTGCACAACTTTACATCAAGGAGATCGTAGCCCGACACGGTGTACCTTTATCGATTATCTCCGACCGAGATGGCCGTTTTGTTTCTAGATTTTGGCGTACCTTGCAAGAAGCGTTGGGAACGCGTTTAGACATGAGCACCGCATATCATCCTCAAATCGATGGACAAAGTGAACGCACAAATCAAACCTTGGAGGACATGTTACGAGCTTGCTTGGTTGATTTTGGAAAAGCTTGGGACAAGCACTTACCTCTCGCCGAGTTCTCTTACAACAATAGTTATCACGCGAGTATTAAAGCCGCACCTTTTGAAGCGCTATATGGCCGAAAATGTCGTTCACCTCTTTGTTGGGCCGAGGTAGGCGACGTGCAAATCACCGAACCCGAACTCATTCACGAAACCACCGAGAAGATCGTACAAATCCGAGATAGGCTTCGGACGGCCCGGAGTCGTCAAAAGTGCTACACCGACAAAATACGCAACGACCTCGAATTTCAAGTCGGTGACCGAGTAATGTTAAAAGTCGCACCTTGGAAAGGTGTAATCCGTTTTGGGAAACGCGGGAAGCTAAATCTGCGGTATATTGGTCCTTTCGAAATCTTGAAGCGTATTGGAACCGTTGCTTATCGTTTAAATCTTCCACCTCAATTGAGCTCCGTTCATCCTACCTTCCATGTATCTAACTTGAAAAAGTGTCTTGCCGAACCCGATATCGTCATCCCTCTCGAGGAACTTACTATTGATGACAAACTTCATTTTGTGGAGGAACCGGTTGAAATTGTGGACACCTCCGTCAAGACATTGAAACAAAGCCGAATTCCGATTGTTAAAGTCCGTTGGAATGCCAAAAGAGGACCCGAGTTTACTTGGGAAAGGCAAGATCAAATGCAAAGGAAATACCCTTATCTATTCCCGGTTTCGGAAACGCAAGATTCCGAGGAAGAAACAACGACTACTACGCCTACATAAATTTCGGGACGAAATTTCTTTTAAGGAGTAGGTAATGTAACATCCCGCATTTTTCCATTTACTTTTTCGTTTAACTATTTAAATTTCATTATATGTTTATGACATCCCTCGTTGATACGCGTTTTAAAAATATCTCGTTTAGGTAATTCCCGCACCCGAATGAAACTAGAGGGACCAAACTTGCCAAAGTGCCAAACCTTTGACTAGGTCAAAGGTCAACACTCCATCTCCTCCATTCACTTTATCAATTTCTTTTCTCTTTTCTTTTAACACTTTCAAACTATCTCTAAAACTCCATCTCCAAGAATCATCATCTAAATTCGTTCAAGAAAGCTTCAATCAAAACAAATTACATATTTGAACTCCTTGCAACTTCCTCTTCGATTCCACACCGATTTCATTACGTTTGGGTAACTTTCTAAAATCACTAGATTTTGTGTTCTTGATGTTTTTAACTTATAAAGTTGTTAATTAGTGTCTATGGCTCAAGTCTAACATGAATATATGATTTATATGTTCGATTTTGTTATTTGAAGTAACTAGTATGAACATAAACTTTGGTGTGATTGATTTGGTGATTTGGTTGTTTGAATGATGTTAAATGTTATAAATGCATGTATTAAATGTGTTCCTAACATCACTAGCTTCAATTTAATGTGTAGGTTACTTTAGAAAACTCCATAAACTTGATTAGTGATTTTGGTGAATTTGGGTTAGGGTTTGATAAGCTTGAAATGAATATTTGATGCATTGAATGCCATGAATTATTATTAGTAAGTAGTTAGTTGTATTGTATGCTTGATTATCTACAAAACGGCGTGTTTTATGTATGCATTAAATGCCCGAATCATAAATGTGCACTTGTAAAATTTGAAGCATTTAATGTGTGCATTGATTGATCTTTTGATTTGAAAAGTCGATTGTTGCAAATGATGTTTTTGGTTAGTGAAATGTATTTAGTTGTGTTCTTTATCAAATTACCTTTCCAACGATATAAGATGCGAGTTCTAAGTGTTTGCGGTTTGTGTTTTATGCATAAAAAGGTTTTGGGTTGAGACTTAGAAAACTGAAACTGGCCAGGTACCAGCTCGCGTGTAATGCCGCGACGCGGCCAGCCTTTGTCGCGGCGCGACATAAGGCGTGTCCAGCTTCTGACCACCTTGTCAATTATATGAAAAATGTTTGGCACGCTATGGACCTCCGATTCACATGAGACTTGTTCTAACATGCTTATATATGAATTAAAACCTCAGAAAAATAGTTCGGGACCCGACCCGAACGTGTTGACTTTTTTGTTGACTTTGACTCGCCCAAAGTTTGACTTTTTGTCAAACTTAACCAAATGATTATGCAACCTTCCTAACTTGTTTTCTATACTTGTATCTTGCATGAAACTTGACAAATTGATTCACATGCTACATAATCGAGTCGTAACGAGCCATAGGACTAATTGAACATCTTTGACCTATCGTGTTTACCGTTATTGATACCACCTATTTGTTTAGGTCAAGACTAGTATTATCCTTTGCACACGTTACTTTGTGAAGTACTTTTCATACGTGCACTCAAGGTGAGATCATAGTCCCATCTTTCAACAACTTTTATGCTTTAAACTATGGGATGAGAAACATATGCGTATCATACTTTTACACTTTGAACACAAGTACGAAAACGAACATTCCACGTACGGGTTTGAACGAAAATCCTCAATTCAATTATCATTAGTTACACTTGCAGGGTGTAAACGTGAACTTATATTATGTGATCACATGGGCTTGACGAGCCTCATTCGGACGGTTCGCTACCGTTAGTGGATGAAATATATTTTCGGGTCTAGTGAATGTTCTAACACTACGCAAAGGGTGCAAAACAGTTAAGTTTGATAATTGGGTGCCCGCGAAACAAATAACAGACTTTGGAATGCAAATGATTTAGATAATCATATTATATTAAATCTTGTGGTTCAAATGCAACGTTTACTAAAACACCTATGATTTCACCAACGTTTTCGTTGACAGTTTTCTATATGTTTTCTCAGGTCCTTGAACGCTACTTGATACATGCTTCCGCACTCTTTTTGATACTTGCTTGGATGTCGAGTATACATGCATAGTTGGAGCGTCTTTTGACTACTTTAAATTGTGTCGCATAGGTTTCATTCGTACGTTAAACATTGTAATGTAACTAGTCTTTTGAACTACATTTGTAAACTTGAAACATCCTTTTACTTATGAAATGAATGCGACATATTTTGGTCAAACGTCATGTTAAAGACTTATGACCACGTAACGGGACCTAAGTAGTCGGCGCCGTCAAACATAATTTGGTCGGGTCGCTACATCTACTATCAGAACACACAATCTACATTAGGGTTTTTACCTTTGGCTCCAAGTAGGGATTCCCCCTTTGCCGTCGATCGATTACGACTATCGGTTGATGGGCAAATCTGTAAGACCCGGATATTTTGAATAATTATCTCGGGCGTAAAGTGTACGTAGCGAGTATATTTATATATGTAAATATGTATACGAAGATAATAGGTGATATATATATATATATACACACACACATTATATATATATATGTATATATATATATGTATATATATATGTATATGTATATATATATATATATATATATATATACACATTATATATATATATGTAGATAGAAGATTGGAACGACGTGTGTGATAAAAGAATGTAGCGTGTTCGTATATATATGTATATATATATATATGCATGTGTATGGATATGGATATATATATATATATATATATATATATATATATATATATATATATATATATATATATATATATATATATATATATATATATATATATATATGGAAAAGTATATGCATGGTTTATGAAGGTATTAAGTCGAGTGAGACTTTATAGTGAAGTTTTGGTGTATTTACGAAGCGAGAATAGAGTGTACGAGTCGTGTAAACAAAGTTGGAACAAGTTGACGAAAATTGGACAAATGATGCCCATGGTCGCGCTTGGAGAGGTGGGGTCGCGCCGCGGGTTTTAGCTAGAATCAAGTTCAGGAGTCGACTTCAACAACACGAAAATCATGTAGAAACTCGCTCCTCGGTGAGGAAGGTCGCGCCGCGACCCGTCTGGGGGACTGATCCGTTTTCAGCAAGTTTAAAGTGGTGTTAGGGGCATTTTGGTCTTTTCCCATGTGGCCAGCTCTTATATCCCAAACCTTATCCTCCCATTTCATTTTCTTTTTCATTTTCTCTCCCAAAACATAAACTCTTCATAGATTCAAAGTGAGATTTGAAGGTGAAGATTTGTGATTCGATCCTTGGTGCGTGAAGGAAAGTTGTTCTCCTCGTTCTTAGCTACAAGTTGATACTAGTGGTAAGCTCTAACTCCGAACTTCATTTTCATGTTCATCATTTAATTTGGAGCTTTTGATTGTATGATCTTAAACAAAACCCCACTAGTTGTTAAATTGAAGGTTTGAACTAGTAAATGGTGAGGAAGGCCATTTTGGTGGGTTTAGGGTTGGATGATGAAATTAGTGAGTTCATAATCATGTTTAGGAGTTTTAAACACCATTTAACTTGTGTTGAACGTGATTTGAAGTGTAAGTTCACAAATTTGGTGTTTTGACTAGTTTTAGGTCAAAATGGGTTTTTGTGTAAAGGTTGATTTAAAATGCGTTCAAAGACTAAAAGAGGTGTATTTAGGTATTTCGGGAACACAGGAAGTGGTCTCGTTAGTTTTGGACTTTCGAGTATCGTTAAAAGTGCAAAAAGGCGTAGATTGCACTTTATGTCAATTTGGACGGGTCGTGAGTCCAAATGGGGGATCGGTTGATCAAACCTTGTGTAAAATGTATTAGCGGAACATAATCACTATTCGATTGTGATTATGAGTGGTTCGGGTGAGATTTGACTTAGTCAAAGTTGGTCAAGTGTAAATAGTCGAAATTACACTTGTGATGTTTTAAGTCGAATAAGCTTAAGTTGTAGCTTATTTGCATGTATGATTTGCGTAGGCGAGATACGTGAAGTCGGTGGAAGAGGTTCAAGTTTGCGGGTTACGCTTTGTAACAACCCAAAGCAGTAACCAACCGAACTCACGAAAGATTTTTTTTTTTTTATAACAGTGGAGTGCGCCACGCGCACCACCTCAGGGTGCGCGGCGCGCACAGGTCAATTTCAGTTCTGTCCGGTTTTGCAATTTTTCAAATAAAGATCTCCCACTTCCCGACATATTTAGACGAAACACTTTTCACAACATGATATAATAGTTAAAACTCACACGATTCAATGATAAAATGAGTTTTACAAAACAGGGCCCACATAGGCCGTGTTACGAGTTTCGTCCAAAACATACAAGTTCGACCATAAGAGTTTAAATTCCAAACGACACTATGAGCATGGTGTTTGGGGTTAAACTACCCAAATCTCAGTCAAACTCCAAAAGCTATAACATCCAAAAGCGTCCCCTAACAAACAAGCGGGATCTCTAATCCATACGAATGCCCTTACCCTTGTCTCCACCAGAGCCTATAAAAATATAAACAACGAGAGGGTAAGCAAAGCTTAGTGAATGCAATAATTATACCCATATATATAATATACCTACTTGCAATCACTTACAGATATACCGCATACACGCTAGCAATACAATTAGCATACCATCTCAAGTACAAAGCTAATAATCTCTCACAAACCGCTACTAGCGTAATCAATAACATATAATCGACATAATATAATATGCTACAAAACAATACACAACCATGGTTAACCATTCTCGCGTCATGGTGCTACCGGCTCTTTGGTTCACACCATACGCATTTGTCATGATGCTACCGGCTCTTTGGTTCACATCACAACTCGAGTCATACTCACGCTAGAGTGCTACCGGCTCTTTGGTTCACACTCTAACAACGCTAAGGTGCTACCTGCTCTTTGGTTCACACCCTAACAAATCATGCTATAGTGCTACCGGCTCTTTGGTTCACACTACAACACACGTACTATGATGCTACCGGCTCTTTTGTTCACATCATAGCATGCTCGCACATACTATGGCACTACCGGCTCTTTGGTTCATACCATAGCATACAAATAAATACATTACATACATATGCATATAATCATTCCACTCACCTTAACGATTTGGTGACGATTTATACCTCCACAAGCTTCAAAGCAAGGTACCTAATATAATAAGTACTCGATCAACAAACAAACTTGTTGGACTAAATACCAACACTTCACTCATGTGCATTTAATGACTTAAATGCATTAAATGCCCCATTTTTACCAAAACCGCCCTTAAGGGTCAAGACCATCATTAATCACTTAAAAGCTAGTGATTAAGGTCCAACAACACTAACTATTACATAATTAGGGTATTTCATACCCATATTTTCCAACTAGGTCAATCATTAGCCCTTTGACTAATTTAAAGTCAACACACCCATTTCGGATCATCACTAACCCATCTAACACCCATTTACTAATTTACTAGGTGCGCTGGTGATTAACTAACCAATTAGGACCCAAAACATCAATTAACACTTTGAAGATGGGAAACACACTTACGGAGATGGGAAACATGAAATGTATTATGGATCTCCGCAAGCTCTTCAGGTAATTCCAAACGATACGCAACTTCACCAACATGAGCTAGAATTTTAAATGGCCCAATAAACCGAGGATCTAACTTTCCCCGTTTTTGAAACCGAATAACACCTTTCCGTGGCGAAACCTTAAGCATCACCATGTCACCTTCTTGAAATTCGATCATCCGTCTACGCTTGTCGGCATACGACTTTTTTCTATCTTGCGCCTTTTTCAAATGATCCTGAATCATATCAATCTTGCTATTCATTTCTAAGACCAAATCGGTACTCCCGATTTCTTTTTGACCAACTTCACCCCAACAAATCGGAGTTCGGCACCTCAGCCCATAAAGCATCTCGTAAGGTGGCATCCCGATACTAGTATGATAACTATTATTGTACGAGAATTCCACCAAAGGTAAGTGCTCATCCCAACGACCACCGAAATCAATAATACACGCCCGTAACATATCCTTCAAAGTTTTATTTATACGTTCGGTTTGACCGTCCGTTTGAGGATGATACGCCGTGCTCAATTTCAATTGTGTGCCCATATCTTCATGAAACTTTTCCCAAAACCGAGATGTGAAACGGGTATCCCGATCCGAAATAATAGATATAGGAACCCCGTGTCTCGCTATCACCTCCTTGATAAACAACTTAGCCAAAGTCTCCGATGATATCACTTCCCGAATGGGAAGAAACAAGGCACTCTTCGTCAATCGATCAACTATTACCCAAATCGAGTCAGATTGGGTTCTCGTCGTCTTTGGTAACATTGTGATGAAATCCATGGTAATGTGCTCCCATTTCCATTTCAGGATTTCTAACGGTTGTAACTTACCATACGGCTTTTGGTGTTCGGCTTTCACTTGCAAACACGTGACGCATTGTTCAACATACTTAACAACATCACGTTTCATGCCCGACCACCAATACTCTTTCCTTTAAAAGATAACAAACCATGCGAACCTAAGGTAATAAACTTCGTTTGTCCCACGATTCGTTCCTCATGCTTATTGTTAACAAAAGCTTCGATTTGAGTCTCGCCAAGCTTTACAAGGAAATCGTTAGTAATAATCAAGCGTAACGATCCTACTCGTATCGCCGGATGTTGACTCTTTTGACTTAATGCATCCGCGACCACATTCGCCTTACCCGGATGATAAAGTATTTCACAATCATAGTCTTTCACCACATCCATCCATCTACGTTGACGATAATTCAAATCTCTTTGATCAAAAAGATGTTTCAAACTCTTGTGATCCGAATAAATCGTACACTTGACACCATACAAGTAATGGCGCCAAATTTTCAACGTATGAACGACCGCCGCCAACTCAAGATCATGAGTCGGATATCTTGTTTCGTGTTCCTTTAATTGTTGGGAGGCATACGCGATGACTTTACCTCTTTGCATTAGAACACACCCGAGCCCATTTAAAGACGCATCACAATAAACCATCATGTCTTCTACCCCTTCTGATAATACTAACACCGGAGCTTGACATAACTTCTCCTTCAACAATTGAAAAGCAATTTCTTGCTCGTTCTCCCAATTAAACCTTGGGTTCTTTCTCGTCAATTTCGTCAATGGAGAAGCGATCTTGAAAAAGTCTTGGATAAACCGACGACAATAACCGGCCAATCCAAGAAAACTTCGGATCTCCGTAGGCGTAGTCGGTCGTCCCCAACTCTTTACCGTCTCTATCTTCCCCGGATCTACTTGAATACCATTTTCGTTCACAATATGGTCAAGGAATTGAACTTCCCTTAGCCAAAATTCACATTTGGAGAATTTAGCATACAACTTCTCCTTCCGCAACGTCTTTAACACGCACCGCAAATGATGTTCATGTTCCTTCATACTCTTCGAATAGACAAGTATGTCGTCAATGAACACAATTACCGACTTGTCCAACATAGGTTGGCACACTCGGTTCATAAGATCCATGAATGCCGCCGGTGCATTCGTAAGATCAAAAGGCATAACTACGAATTCAAAATGCCCATAACGTGTTCGAAAAGCCATTTTCTCGATATCTTCCTCACGGACCCGCATTTGGTGATAGCCGAACCGTAGGCCGATTTTATAGAAATACGTTGCACCTTGGAGTTGGTCAAACAAATCGTCAATCCTAGGCAACGGATAATGATTCTTGATCGTCACTTTGTTCAACTCCCGATAATCGATGCACATTCGCATACTACCATCCTTCTTTTTCACGAATAAAACCGGAGCGCCCCATGGCGAAGCACTCGGTCGGATAAAACCCTTTTCAAGTAACTCTTGGGTTTGATTTAACAACTCTTGCATTTCCGTCGGCGCTAAACGATAAGGAGTTTTAGCAATGGGGGTAGCCCCCGGAACCAACTCAATGCGAAATTCAACTTGTTTCCACCGGAACACCCGGAAACTCATCTGGAAAAACGTCTTCAAATTCATTAACCACCGGATTTTCACGAATGGGTGGTGGCTCATCACGAGTATCAACAACATGGGCAAGAAAAGTCATGCCACGACTAACAAGGAAACGACGTGCCCGTGCAAAAGTGCATATCGGCACAAGTCTTCTTCGTTTATCACCATGAATAATTAACTCTCCCCCACTAGGGGTCTTCACACGAATAGATTTTTCATGGCATGCAATATCGGCTCTATTATGATCTAGCCAATCCATACCAACAACGATATCAAAATCGCCCAAGGTCATTGGAACGAGATCAATTTTAAAGTTTTCGGCACCAAACATAACATTACAATTTTTACACACATCAACCACTAGCACCGTCTTGCCATCCGCTATTTCAACTTCTATCGGACGACTTAACTTAGCTAATGGTTTATTAAGTTTAGGCACAAATTTCGGTGACACAAACGAAAAGTTTGCACCACTATCAAAGAGTATCCTTGCCGGATTAGAATTAACCATGAAAGTACCCAAGACAACTTCGTTAGATTGCTTGGCTTCCTCATTGGTCATCAAATAATTGCGACCCCTGGCCGTACCCGCCGCCTTTTCTAGCCGCTTTACATTATCGTTGCGCAAATCGGGATACTCCGGTCTCTTGTGCCCTTCTTTGTTACAATTAAAAAAAACGATTTTATTGGAAGATGAGTTCGTACAATCACGGGCCAAGTGCCCTTGTCTACCACAATTGTAGCACGTGGGCCCAAAACTCTTAGAAGCTCCCTTTTTCGCACTACCGACGCTCTCGGTCACACTCTTGCTCTTCTTGTTCGAGTGGCTAGTAGCTTCAAATTTTCGTTGGCCAAAGGTGAAGTCACTCTTTCTTGGAGCAAGTGACTCAAAACCCTTAGCGATATCAAATAGCTCATCAAAAGTCTTCGCCGAATTCCTACTAATCCTTTCCTGATAGTTATCATTCAAGGTTCGGTAGAAATCTTCTTTCAACATATGATCGTTCCCGTCATACTCCGGGCAAAATTGGGTCTTTGATAAGAAAGTGGACTTGAGAGTGTTCAAATCCATTGACCCTTGCCTTAACGTACGTAACTCATCCTTAAGCTTTGAAAGATCGGCCGAAGTTCGGTACTCCTTGAAAAATTCTTCTTTAAACCCGTCCCACGTCAAACTCATACTTTGTTCTTCGCCATAAAGTCGGATTTCCTCGTCCCACCACAACTTGGCATCACCCCTCATCATGCTACTACCAAACCTCGTCTTTTTATCGAGAGGGCACTCACTAGTACGGAAAGCCCCCTCCATATCGGAGATCCATCGAGCACTCTTGAGTGGGTCTCGTTCACCTTCAAAGGTGGGAGGTTGAGTATCTTTGAAGTTTTTATAGTGGAAGTCTCGCCTTCCCGCGTTATCCTCTTTAAGAACAATCTTAACTTGTTCCTTGACTAGATTGACTACTTGTTCGTCAATCGAATCCAAGAACATCTTCTTAACATCCTCTAAGAAGGCCTCATGACGCCTTTGCATAATGACCTCAACCTTGGCCGTAAACTCAACATCCTCGCTCGAACCCCCTTCATTGGTCTCGGGTCCGTTTCTTATCTTCATACTATAAAACGAAAAAGGTTAAGCAACGAAACGAAAAGACTTAACACATATGTATATACACCACACTACCCCATCTTGCTCAACAATCGTCATACATTGCTTGTTTGACACGATTTGAACCCGTAACAATAGTAGCTAATCATTGTTACGCGAGCACGTTGCATTAACTTGATAGTACAACGTCTATCTCGCTTGATGATTGCTAACACAACACAAAACAATTAGCACAAGGTTAGTTCACATAAACCTAAGCACTAATCAACTCCCTGTCCGACCCGTCTCCGACAAGTCCCGCATAAAGCGCATACACAAATAAATCTAAGTCTAGGCACCTATCTCAAGTCGCCTAAATCCCTTAGACCATGCTCTGATACCACTTGTAACAACCCAAACCAGTAACCAACCGAACTCGCAAAAGAAATTTTTTTTTTATAATAGTGGAGTGCGCCACGCACACCACCTCAGGGTGCGCGACGCGCACATGTCAATTTCAGTTCTGTCCGGTTTTGCAATTTTTCAAATAAAGATCTCCCACTTCCCGACATATTTATACGAAACGCTTTTCACAACATGATATAATAGTTAAAACTCACGCGATTCAATGATAAAATGAGTTTTACAAAATGGGGCCCACATCGGCCGTTTTACGAGTTTTGTCCAAAACATACAAGTTCGACCATAAGAGTTTAAATTCCAAACGACACTATGAGCATGGTGTTTGAGGTTAAACTACCCAAATCTCGGTCAAACTCCAAAAGCTATAACATCCAAAAGCGTCCCCTAACAAACAAGCGGGATCTCTAATCCATACGAATGCCCTTACCCTTGTCTCCACCGGAGCCTATAAAAATATAAACAACTAGAGGGTAATTAAAGCTTAGTGAATGCAATAATTATACCCATATATATATAATATACCTACTTGCAATCACTTACACATATACCGCATACACGCTAGCAATACAATTAGCATACCATCTCAAGTACAAAGATAATAATCTCCCACAAACCGCTACTAGCATAATCAATAACATATAATCGACATAATATAATATGCTACAAAACAATACACAACCATGGTTAACTATTCTCGCGTCATGGTGCTACCAGCTCTTTGATTCACACCATACGCATTTGTCATGATGCTACCGGCTCTTTGGTTCACATCACAACTCGAGTCATACTCACGCTAGAGTGCTACCGGCTCTTTGGTTCACACTCTAACAACGCGGCTCTTTGGTTCACACTCTAACAACGCTAAGGTGCTACCGGCTCTTTGGTTCACACCCTAACAAATCATGCTATAGTGCTACCGGCTCTTTGGTTCACACTATAACACACGTACTATGACACTACCGGCTCTTTGGTTCACATCATAGCACGCTCGCACATACTATGGCACTACCGGCTCTTTGGTTCATACCATAGCATACAAATAAATACATTACATACATATGTATATAATCATTCCACTCACCTTAACGATTTGGTGACGATTTATACCTCCACAAGCTTCAAAGCAAGGTACCTAATATAATAAGTACTCGATCAACAAACAAACTTGTTGGACTAAATACCAACACTTCACTCATGTACATTTAATGACTTAAATGCATTAAATGCCCCATTTTTACCAAAACCGCCCTTAAGGGTCAATACCATCATTAATCACTTAAAAGCTAGTGATTAAGGTCCAACAACACTAACTATTAAATAATTAGGGTATTTCATACCCATATTTTCCAACTAGGTCAATCATTAGCCCTTTGACTAATTTAAAGTCAACACACCCATTTCGGGTCATCCACTAACCCATCTAACACCCATTTACTAATTTACTAGGTGTGCTAGTGATTAACTAACCAATTAGGACCCAAAACATCAATTAAAACTTTGAAACCCTAGGTTAGTTACCATTGAGTCTTCATGACTCCATCTTACCCAAGAACACCAAAAATCACCAAATATGAGTTTTATGTTCTTCATTTACCCAAACCCTAACCCATACATAAATCAAAGTAAGGAAATCCAAGTTAGAACATACCACTACAACCAAAACGTAGCTAGAGAGGAGATGGACAACTTTAGAACTCGAGCTAAGACCCAAAACTAGCTCCTCCTTCCTTGGCTTAGGCTTTCTCACACAAGAATCTCACACTCTCTCTCTCTCTAAAATTGAAGTGGAAAGGATAAGGTTGTTGATAATGGAGTTATGACTCTCCCAAAACTGACCTACTGGCCTTAAACTCGCCCACAAGTGAAATTACCAAAAAGCCCATCAAAATATCTAATTAAAACAAGCAGAACCTGGCTACAGTGGACAGTGCGCCACGCGCACCAATAGGTGTGCGCTGAGCGCACTTTTCCCAGCTCAGCTTCTGACCTCAGTTTTAATGCACAACGTCACCCATGCTTCATGTACTCTATTTACAGCTCTGTACAATAAATATTAGGGTCTTACACGCTTCTTCAAGTAATCGAGGTGAGTGGAATAATTATATATGCATATATATATATATATATATATATATATATATATATATATATATATATATATATATATATATATATATATGATTTACTTATTCGTGTCGTAGGCAATGAGGGTTTAAATCGATTTGACGATACCTCATTGTCATGTATGTATGATATGGTCTTAAGTTCGATTTGTCGATACCATATAAATGATTTGTATTGGAGGGTAATGAGGGTTAAAGTTCGATTTGACGATACCTCATATGTGGGTTTTAAGTTCGATTAGACGATACCACATTAAACGGGTGATATGGGTTAAAGTTCGATTTGACGATACCATATCATTATTGTATAAAGGCGTGTGATGAGGGTTTAAAGTTCGATATGGCGATACATCATATGTGGGTTTTAAGTTCGATGAGACGATACCACATTAGACGTGACGGGTGGTCTTAAGTTCGATTTGGCGATACCACCCATGGGGTTTATTTGGTAACCCGAGGGATGTTGTGAACATCGGTGACTTGTTCTCGGGAATCTTATCCCTTATTGTATTCGGTTAGTTTTGTTGTACGTCGTTGGTGTTTATATTTAGCATTATTATATTGTTGTGTTTATTATGCTAATATTGTGCTAGTTGTATGTTGTTGCTAGCTTGTTATGCATGCGTAGTTCGTGTTCGAGGATACGAGTAGGTAAATTGTATATGTATTTATATAATTGTTTTACTCACTAAGCATTAGCTTACCCTCTCGTGGTTTACATTTTTATAGGTTGCAAGTGGCGGCTTGGGTTTGCTTGGGGACTAGTGCTTTACGGATTGCTTTATACTTTTGATTAGGATTGGGTAGCGTACCCAATCACCATGCTTGGTTTTGGTTGTGAAGTGAACTAGTCGGGTCATAAACTATATTTTAGATATGTCAAATGGGTCCCGGGTTGCATTCCCGTTTTGTAAACTTATTTTATATATTGTATGTTTTAAAGATGTTTAAACTTATCATTGTAATGATGATGTTTTCAGAAACGTACATGGACCAATGTTGCATATATTATTATGATAAAAAGGAAAAAAAAAATTATGGGCCGGAAATACGACGGGTTGGGTCGTTACAAAATCATTAACCACCCTCTCGAGATTATCATCTCGGTCATGAGTTATCCACGGTTACGGGCATGAGGTTAATAACATTGACTCCTAAACAACCCCTCTCATATCGTTGATTATGGATGTATTTTTCCTCGAAAAATATATGCTTGAACATGTTTCATTATTTTATATGAATGTTTCTTTTAGTAATTTTACTTGTTAATTTATTAAATAATATGATATGATTTATCAAACACCAAAAAACTGGATAATGTGTTATCAAACTCCAAAAAGCTGGATAATGCGTTATCAAACATCATAATCAAATTCAAACACCATTAATGTATAACATGTTTGGAAACAGTTGGTTATTCGATTCCAGTTATTTAAAACACAGTTTATTTTCAGCCGATTATTCGATTTGAGTTATTTAAAACACATAATTTATTTTCAGAAACGCAAATTCAATCCCCTAAGTAGATAGGAAGTAGGCTTTTTGCCTTCATTTATACAAAAAGAAGTTTATTTAAACAATCACGATAAGACATTTATAAGTAAGTTATAAACAACCCCTCTCGTACCGTTATAAATTCAAACACCATTAATGTATAACATGTTTGGAAACAGTTGGTTATTTTTTTTTATCCTTATATATTGAATAAAAAATTTAGGCACGTGTACGTATCTTATATGGGGGATGATTCTCACACACTGTTTTTTGATCCTCACACACCAATTTACTTGAACTCCTCCCTAATAATAGGGTAAAAGGGTGTGTGAGGATCAAAAAACAGTGTGTGAGAATCATCCCCCATCTTATATACCAAGATTTTAATATGTTACTAGATTATATATATACTCAACAACAATTTTATATACTGAATAATAATTTTATGCACGTCTCGTATTCTTTATGTATAATTACGGAATTAGGATATGATATGTTGACCTTTAAGTTTAAGTGTAAATCTGGTTTATTTTTAACCATAGCAATTAACGCCATCTGTAATCGAAATCTCATAGTGACAAAATCGTTTTATTCATTCGAGTTTAATTAGTAATTTAATTTAATTAAACGATAAAAACGATAAACTCTAGTTGCGATGTTGTATTGTAAAATATCCATGCTAATATATATTGCACTTGTGTGAGCAACAAAAGTAAATATCTATACAACTAACATGGGTCAGGATACTCAATACCGCAAACACTAATATAATAGCCCAGAGCGTTTGCATCTCTATACCAACATAAGCAACCCTTATTGTCTTCAAGTTCTTCGCAACATTTTAGAGATGGTCTTGCTGGAGGAGCTTGAACCGGGAAACAATCCTCAACAACATCAGTGTTGCACTTTGATAATGCAAGTTGTACTTCACTGGTAAACATTGTCACTAACATCATGATAACAGTTAAAACAACGTAGAACTTCATTTCAAATTTGAATATTAATATTATTATTTTATTTCAAAACTGACTTATTGTTTGCAAGTGAAAATTGTGTTCTATTAATAGAAAATTTGAAACCAAACTCAATATATGATATATAATAATAATAAATAAATTAAATATAAATATAATGTTAAAAATGATACTCCGTATCATATTAAGAATTAAGAATAAGATATTACTTTAAAGATAATAAATGAATATTCATTTTCTTTAATTTGATAATTGATTGATGAATAAGGCGTTACTAATACCGTCATGAAGTGTATATATGTTTTTATTTGTGGTTATTGTACGTATAACGTACTAATTACTAAATACCTTAATTAATTGCTTTATTAGCCTATATCAGTTCACATCTTCATAATAACATAATACAAAACTGTATACCTTCGGAGTAACATAAAGAATATTATATATGTCATATTGTATTAATATATTGAATACTACAATTCCCAGTTATATTATATTATTATTGTTATCGTATAACATAAATAACGAACATTCAAATTAAATAGAAATGAAAACATTTTCAAATATTAAAAAGAACACGTTGTCAAAAAAAAAAAAAAAAAAAAAAAAAAAAAAAAAACGAACGCGACTCGTACCTAAAAAGCAACAAACAACTATAAACTATCTATAGTCGAGTCTCGCCGATAATAGACAAAACACAACAATACGACAATAAAACTATGAACTAAAATAAAAAGCAAATACAAACAACAATACTAAAACTAAACGCCCTAACGGCCATTCGGATCCACTTTTTTCAATTTATCGTTTACCGTCTCTGGCAAAATTCTTTTCGCCGATCGATTAACAAACTTGTAGGATAACACATTAGTTGAACCATCACCTACCAAAATAGGCGTAGAGGGCGCTAACTGTCTGATGACGTAGGGTTTGGCCCAATTAGGGTCTACGCAATTAACTTGGGCCCCAAGTCAAGTAGCCCTAATTCCCATCTATAAATATGGGGCAAAACCTACATCAAGTTCACACGCTCCCAATCGCATACACCCTGATGCGGTCATTCAATCTCGCCTCTCACTCTCTCAATGAAAGTACGCGGCAGTCATAGCCGGATCTTCTCCACGATCGTCTTCACGATCGCAACACTAGGGTTTTTACCTACGGGTCTTGTAGGGTTTTTCCTCCCTTTGCCGACGATAGGGTCCGACTATCGACTGGCGGGCAATTCGTTGGCCACCCTCCCGAGATCATCATCTCGGGTACGGGTTATTCACGGTAACCGGACCGGAGATCAACGACGTTGACGCCTAAAAAAACCCTTTCGCATTGATGTTCGTGTGTAGGTCTTCCCTTGGAAAAAATATGCATGAACAATTGGCGCCCACCGTGGGGCACGATGTATTATGTCTCGTGTTTCTACCGTCTATCGTTCGGTTTGAGAAGGTTTGTCTTTTCTTATTGAGCTTTTAATTCGTTATATGCGGTTTAAGTACATGAATATTTAGCGCAGATGTTCGCGCGCTTGCGCAACTGTCCACACGCTTTTGTCCAGGTTACGCACGCTTTGCGCACAGTTGTCCGCGACTTTAGACGCAATTTTCATGCGGTTTTACACATGCTAGTTCATGCGGGTTCCCCACGCATTCTGCATGCGGTTTTTTGCGCATATGTTCGCGGGTTTACGCACAGTTGTTTGCGCAGGCTCCTGTGAACTTATTTTCCGCAGCATAATGAGAAGTTCGATACGATACTTGACAAAAATATCATACCGAACTTGGGGGACTTGATGACGTAGGGTTTGGCCCAATTAGGGTCTACGCAATTAACTTGGGCCCCAAGTCAAGTAACCCTAATTCCCATCTATAAATATGGGGCAAAACCTACATCAAGTTCACACGCTCCCAATCGCATACACCCTGATGCGGTCATTCAATCTCGCCTCTCACTCTCTCAATGAAAGCACGCGGCAGTCATAGCCGGATCTTCTCCACGATCGTCTTCACGATCGCAACACTAGGGTTTTTACCTACGGGTCTTGTAGGGTTTTTCCTCCCTTTGCCGTCGATAGGGTCCGACTATCGACTGGCGGGCAATTCGTTGGCCACCCTCCCGAGATCATCATCTCGGGTACGGGTTATTCACGGTAACCGGACCGGAGATCAACGACGTTGACGCCTAAAAAAACCCTTTCGCATTGATGTTCGTGTGTAGGTCTTCCCTTGGAAAAAATATGCATGAACACTGTCGTTGGAAGGGAGGCTCAGATGGACTTGGGTTTGAGTGCAGGTTTGTTAGGGTGCAAACCAAAGTCACTCTTCGGTCATGGGACAAAAAACAAAAATGTATGTATATAAGTCTAAGGAGAAGTCCCTCTATCACCAATTGTTTTAGAAAAGGGTGGACTCTTGGGCTTATATTGCAGGACATTGTGTTTATACGATCCTAACAACTTTTTCCAACGAACTTTGTAATTTCCTTTGCATATACTACAATCAAGCTCCGGACGTAGTGAACACCATCAGTCCACAACAAAGAAAAGCGTAATATTTTCCATGTTGTCATTTGTTTTCCTCTGACAGTGGCAGTAAAAGACATCTTCTCATTCACTTCAGTGAAATGCAACGTGTCAGGCTTCACAATGATCCGCATCTTCGAACGATCCTTCTTTGAATAATGCCTTGTACGTGGAGTTATTCAGGCCCACATTCTTTACAGTTCTGGGGAAGGATACCTTGAACGTGTGTTTCTTCTTCAGCCGAACAGACATGGACGGGTAATTGATTTCTTTCGGAGTTAACGTCGGAGAGCAACTGAAATCTGTGGATGCGGTTTCAGACATGTTGCACCATACCTGCAAGTACTCCATTACAGAAACATCATACACGAGGCCCGGATTTATGGCCTTTATAGGATCGATAAGCCCAGATCCGTAGGCGAAGTCAGCTCCATAATTGAGGTTAGCGTTGAGCTCCCTTGCTATGAAACAGTAAAAAATTTCTATGAACAAGCTTTAAATCTCATGAACAAAATCAATAGAAAAAATTGTGCCTACTTGATCTTACGATTAAATGATACCATTCAAAACGGCTACATATGTTTACGTATCCCGTGCGTTGCTGCGGTATGGACTAACTGTGTTATATATAACCAGTATTTTTTAAGGTTACGATCTTAGACAAAACCTTTCGTTATTGGTGGATAAATTAAAATGTTTGTACAATTAGTTTTTGATTAACATTGCAACCCGCAAGTTTAATTTTAGAAAAATTATTATTCATTTAATCAAGATAAGAGTATTCAGGGAAGTGATCATGCATTATTAATATTATGATAATTATATTTGCATGTTCGTAAATAATTTAGGGGCTTAAAGTGTAAATTCAAATCTTTCCATGTTTATTGCTAAAAACCAAAGCTCCGTTGGTAGTGCGTCGAAGCTTCGTTTCAAATATAATTTGTTGCGTTTACTTCTTAAAATTATTCCGAGCTAAACGGTGATGACGATGAAACCTAAATCGCAGCGAACAGAAAGATAAATCTCTTAAAAAAATTTGGTGGATTTTGTTTGTTGGGTTTTTATTGAATAGAGAAATTACATTTTATACCATATATTTACATTTTTACCCCTAAAAAGTTACTCGCATTACCCAAATGTGAGGGGTAAAATTTAAATTTGAAAGAAAAAATAAAAAACAAAATAAAAGCAAAAAAACAAAATGTCGTTTTGTCCCAGGCAATCGACATCTATTCTAGTCCCTAATAGTATATAAGGAAATAATTGGCAAAAGGTGTAGATCGGCACGGACACCCAAACTATGTGTTTCTTTTGAAAACCAAGTAAACTCATTCCGTAAGAGCCGGATGCCTGTAAAATACCTCCAGTGAATACTTTCATGTGACAGGAACAATTGTCATTCCACTTTGTAATGGTTGTAAATCTTTTTTTTTTCTTTCCGAAAAGCAAGTATATATTATTAATAATAACAAGGATTACATAGTCCTATAAAGATCTATACATCAAGGATTCCGGAAATATTTATAAAGCTGAGTTACAACTATCAAATAGAAACAATTATCAATTTATAGAAAGCAATTGAACTTGAAATCAAGCAGGGGAGATAATACTAACAGTGTCGCAAATGACAAGTTAGAACCAACTACCCATTTAATCATGCTCAAAATGAATTGAGAATTAGAATCATTTGATTGAATAACGAAAAATATGTGCTCTTAGCCGATTCCTTGTCGTTGTGGGAGGGACGAAACGTAGAAGGATGGGTTAATTAGCCATTGATGCCATTCAATTGTCTTCTTTTTGGATCGTTTGGATATCTAACGAACGCTTTGTGATTGTATTTCGAAGAGAATGGTTACGGGAACCCATTCTTTCTTTGTGAATACTTTTAAGTTTCTATACTTTCAAATTATGTAGCATACGATTCATTTTGTGGCTTTCCAAATACTTTTACCGATGTCATTAGTGGGGAAGGCTTGATTGTTGAGAAGAGCATCATCAATGTTAGTTTTATGGAGTGTTGTTGGTTCCACTAATCTAATACAAGTTCCTAAAATTGAGTGGTTTTGGGGCATTGAACGAGACTATGATCTATGGTTTCGACTTGTGTATTGCAAAAGGGGCAAAGTATGGTGTCAAGATCGATGCCACGTTTATCAATTTCAACCCTAATCGGGATCCTCTTTTGGATTGTGCGCCATGAGAATATGTTAACTTTTTGTGGAGTGCATTTGTTACGAGGTATTGTAATGTTGGATGCATTTGAGAATTTTAGATTATTGCTTAATTGTGCAAGGGTTCTAGTTGTATATGTGCCGGATGAGTCAAATGCCCATTTCCATGAGTCGGGCGAGTCGGATAGAGAGATGTTTCAATTAAGTTGATGAGTTCAGTTAATTCGCTTGAAGTTCGACCTGTTGGTGAGCGAGACCAACACCAATTTCCTTGTGCTAAATTGTTGTTAATAGTGATTCTCTCGGAGACCGTTGCATTTTTATTTTTTTCAAGCATATAAAGTCTTTGGAATTGGTTACAAAAACGTTCGAAACCACACCGTATATCATTCTAAAATTGTATGCATTCTCTGTTTTCGATACTTTTAGTAATTGATGAGGTGAAGTTTGCGCCAAGGTTGTTCGCGATCCTCCCTGCTTTTATTATCTCATTCCAAATTGTACGACCTGAAATAATCCTACAAGATATGTTCGCATCCAACCCCCCACCCCATAAATACTAGTAATAATCTTGACCCATAAAGCATTTGGTTCGGTTTTGAAACGCCACCACTATTTACACAGTAGTGAAATGTTTTTACTGAAAAGTGAACCAACATTTAGACCTCCTTTGTCGTAAGAAGTATGATTTGGTCCCATTTTATCAAATTAATTTTGTTTTTGGATTCGGAACGGCCCCCAAAAAATTTGCGTCTTTTGGTTTCAACTGTGTTAAGAGTAGATGTAGTGACCCGAACTTTTCCATGTTTATATATATATTAAATGAAATTGTTATTTACATGATTAAGTGTTTCCAACATGTTAAGCAATCAAACTTGTTAAGACTTGATTAATTGAAATAGGTTTCATATAGACAATTGACCACCCAAGTTGACCGGTGATTCACGAACGTTAAAACTTGTAAAAACTATATGATGACATATATATGGTTATATATATATAGTTAACATTATATTATGATAAGTAAACATATCATTAAGTATATTAACAATGAACTACATATGTAAAAACAAGACTACTAACTTAATGATTTTGAAACAAGACATATATATAACGATTATCGTTGTAACGACATTTAATGTATATATATATATATCATATTAAGAGATATTCGTACATCATAATATCATGATAATATAATAATTTAAAATCTCATTTGATATTATAAACATTGGGTTAACAACTGATAATGCTAAAAACGAACATATATTTCATAACATTATTCCTCAAGAAAGACAAGCTTTTAGTTGCAATTGTTCTATTTACAAGTGATATTCGTTTAAATAATAAAAGGTGAAGACAAAAGGAAGATTCAACGAATTGAAGACGCAAACGACCAAAAAGCTCAAAAGTAAAAAATACAATTAAAGAGGTTCCAATTATTGATAAGAGACGTCTCGAAATTACAAGAGTATAAGATTCAAAACACAAAGTACAAGATATTAAATTATTCGCAAGGACGTTCGAAAATCCGGAACCGGGACCAGAGTCAACTCTCAGCGCTCGACGCAACGGACTAAAAATTACAAGTCAACTATGCACATAAATATAATATAATATTTAAATAATTACTAAAATTATTTATATATTATATTTATTTATATAATCGTCGGCAAACAAAGAGCCAAAGTTGAGTGAGCTGTAAAATGGAACTCCGCGACTTGCGGAGTTCGAAGACCAAATGGGCCGCGACTCGCGGAGCCCCCAATTTTGAAACAGCCTATAAAAGCAACGCAGTTCGACGAGTAAAAATATCCATAATATCAATCTCTCTATCTATATACGTAGTATATATTTATATTTATATTTTAATTTTAATTTTAATTTTAATTCTAATAATAAGGGTATGTTAGCGAATGTTGTAAGGGTGTAAGTCGAAATTCTGTCCGTGTAACGCTACGCTATTTTTAATCATTGTAAGTTATGTTCAACCTTTTTAATTTAATGTCTCGTAGCTAAGTTATTATTATGCTTATTTAAAACGAAGTAATCATGATGTTGGGCTAATTACTAAAATTGGGTAATTGGGCTTTGTACCATAATTGGGGTTTGGACAAAAGAACGACACTTGCGGAAATTAGACTATGGGCTATTAATGGGCTTTATATTTGTTTAACTAAATGATAGTTTGTTAATTTTAATATAAAGATTTACAATTGGACGTCCCTATAAATAACCATATACACTCGATCGGACACAATGGGCGGGGTATTTATATGTACGAATAATCGTTCATTTAACCGGACATGGGAATGAATTAATAGTCTATGGAATTATTAAAACAGGGGTGAAATAATGTACAAGGACACTTGGCATAATTGATAATAAAGTATTAAAACCTTGGGTTACACTCAGTCGACATCCTGGTATAATTATTAAACAAAGTATTAAAATCTTGTTACAGTTTAAGTCCCCAATTAGTTGGAATATTTGACTTCGGGTATAAGGATAATTTGACGAGGACACTCGCACTTTATATTTATGACTGATGGACTGTTATGGACAAAAACCAGACGGACATATTAAATAATCCAGGACAAAGGACAATTAACCCATGGGCATAAAACTAAAATCAACACGTCAAACATCATGATTACGGAAGTTTAAATAAGCATAATTCTTTTATTTCATATTTAATTTCCTTTATTTTATATTTAATTGCACTTCTAATTATCGCATTTTTATTTATTGTTATTGTATTTAATTGCACTTTTAATTATCGTACTTTTTAATTATCGCAAGTTTATTTTATCGCACTTTTATTATTCGCAATTTCATTATCGTTATTTACTTTACGCTTTAAATTAAGTCTTTTATTTATTTAATATTTTACATTTGGTTTTAACTGCGACTAAAGTTTTAAAATCGACAAACCGGTCATTAAACGGTAAAAACCCCCTTTATAATAATAATATTACTTATATATATATATATTTGTATTTTTATAAATTTAAACTAATATAGCGTTAAGCTTTGTGAAAAAGATTTTCCCTGTGGAACGAACCGGACTTACTAAAAACTACACTACTGTACGATTAGGTACACTGCCTATAAGTGTTGTAGCAAGGTTTAAGTATATCCATTCAATAAATAAATAAATATCTTGTGTAAAATTGTATCGTATTTAATAGTATTTCCTTGTAAAATTTAATAGTATTTTTTATACCCCTTAGCTTTAACTATCAAGTATTTTTGGCGCCGTTGCCGGGGACAATCTAGCTTAAAAGCCGGAAGCGCAACGCTAATTATAAAAAAAAGATTTTTATTTTTAGTTTACTTTTATAAAAATACGTTTTTGTAAAAATACGTTTTAAATATTCAAAAACATAAAAAGAAAAAAAAATAATATAAATATTTTTAAGAGTTTGTTAAATATTTAAGTTTTATAAAGTTTCTTTATTTTTATTTTATAAAAATATAAGTTTTATTTAAATATTTTGTTTAAAACATAAAATTAAGAAAACCGAAATATATATATATATATATATATATATATATATATATATATATATATATATATATATATATATATATATATATATATATATATATATATATATATATATATATATAAATCTATTTTTAAGATTTTTATAAAATTATAAAGTATTTCTATTTTTATAAGTTTTTATTTAGTTTTTATAAATATTTTATTTAATTATTAAAACAGAAAATATAAAAAAAAACGCGTCGAATTTAAATCAGCCTGTCATCTAAAATTTGGAACCCCGCGACTCGCGGAGTTTTCCAGCTTTGGGAACCGCAACTCGCGGAGCAGCCCTGACACAGGTGACCAGAAACCCTAACTGCATCATTACGGTGTAATTATTATTATTATTATTATTATTTTAATTAAAACCCTAATTAGTTTTTTAGTTTTTAATTACTTAATTTAAGTTATTATTATTTTGTATATTTAGTTTAATTAATTTAAATAAATTATAAAATTTACACTTTTATAAAATAAATAATATAAGAATAATATTTTTATAAAAATTGTAATTTTTGCAACTTTTAGTATATTTTTATATTTTGTCTCTTTTTAATTGTTCTAGCGTAATATTTGTATTTTTCGCTCGTATTTAGTTTTAAACTTAGTTTTTGCCATAGTTATTTTTATTTATAGATTTTTAGGCTTTGCCTTTAAAATCCCTTAAGTGCTTTTTCTTTAGACTAAGATCTAGGTGCTTTAGAATTTTGCGACGCCTTTTTAAGTTTTAGTACCTTTTTAAGTTATTTCCATTTGGGATATAGTTTTACTTGTAAGCTTTAATATTTTTATACGCAACTTTTAGTTTTAAATTTTTAGTTCCTTTTTAAGTTTAGACGCGCTATTTTCTTATTTCTCGACGCCTTTTACCTATGTATCAATTATCACTCCAATTAGTAATCTCAATTTGCGATTATAATTTTAAGTTTGTGATAGTAATAAGGTTGGGTTAGTCGAGTGTTTTAAAGTTTTATAGTCATTTTCTTTTTCTTTCTTATTTTTCGACGCCTTTTATTTTTCAATTCTTTTCTTTTTCGACCTTTTTCGACGCGCTCTTTTTCTTTCTTATTTCTCGCTATTCTAGTTTTTAGGACTTAGAATTTTCTCTACTTCTTATCTAAATTTCTTAAAATTACGAAAATTTATTTTAAGTGGTTAAATTGATAGACATCAAAATTTTCTGGTTCGTAGTAATAGTTGGATTTGTACGTGGACCGGGTTATTGGAGCCAAACAGTTCTCAATTATATTGAGACCAAACGAATCCTGCCCCTCTGCTGCATCTTTTGGCTATTCGAAACGTGGGCAAAATCAGAAAAGTCTATTAATTGGATAACTTATATAATTTTTCTTTCCTTTTAAAAACTAATAGGATATTCAGTGAATGCACCGAGCAAGACGTTCACCACCTTTTGTACGTTCACCACCTGTAACTAGATCAAGACATTTAGCAAATATTACCGCCGTTGATTTTTCTTTAGAATCGTCATCCAGTCGACCAAGTACTCCAGTTCAAATTTCCGATAATCCATTTTTTGAACCCGACCTCACAATTGAGAATCCGGAGAATATTCAGGGACGATTCATAGATCCTGAACCATTAATTTTTCCTCCGGAACCACCAATCATTCAAACAGAGATTGTTGAGGAACGAACCATTAAATCAGAATCTTCTAGTGATTCAGATTCAACAAATTCAATTATGGAGAATCTGGAACCTTTAAGTATGGAAGACCGAATGAGAGCTAAACGCACTGGCCAAGGTCACACAATTACTCATCCTGACATTAATGCGCCAGATTATGAAATCAAAGGACAAATTCTACATATGGTGACTAATTAATGCCAATTTAGTGGTGCGCCGAAGGAAGATCCAAATGAACATCTTCGTACCTTTAATAGGATCTGCACTCTATTTAAAATAAGAGAAGTTGAGGATGAACAGATATATCTCATGTTATTTCCCTGTACTTTAAAGGGAGAAGCCAAAGATTGGTTGGAATCGTTACCTGAAGGGGCGATTGATACATGGGACGTTTTAGTTGAAAAATTTCTTAAACAATTCTTTCCTGCATCTAAAGCTATAAGACTTCAAGGAGAAATTGTTACGTTCACATAGAAAACGAATGAAACTCTATATGAGGCGTGGATAAGATTTGGAAAATTATTAAGAGCATGTCCGCAACATGGTTTAGACACATGTCAAATAGTACAAATATTCTACCAAGGATGCGACATCACTACAAGGAAAGACATCGATATAGCAGCTGGTGGTTCCATTATGAAGAAAACCGAAACTGATGCTTACAAAATTATTGATAACACTGCTTCCTACTCACATGAGTGGCACCAAGAAAAAGATATCGTTAGATCATCTAAAGCAGCTAGAGCCGATTCTAGCCATGACTTAGATTCCATTTCTGCAAAGATAGATGCTGTCGAGAGACGAATGGAAAAGGTGACTAAAGATATCCACTCAATACGAATTAGTTGTGAGCAGTGTGGAGGACCACATTTGACAAAAGATTGTCTCAGTATTGAATTAACAATGGAACAAAGAGAGAATGTTTCATATCTAAACCAAAGGCCTGGAAATAATTATCAGAATAATTATCAACCGCCAAGACCTATTTACAATCAAAACCAGAATTATAACCGAAATATTCCATACAACAACCAACAAGGTCCTAGTAATCAACAAGTATCCAACAATACTTACAACCAGCAAAGACCTAATTTTCAAAACAAACCACCAAAAATCGATGATAAAAAGCCAAATTTAGAAGATATGATGACAAAGCTAGTTGAAACTCAAACACAGTTTTTCACATCTCAGAAACAAACCAATGAACAAAATGCTCAAGCATTTAGAAATCAACAAGCTTCTATTCAAAATCTGGAACAAGAAGTAAGTAACCTAGCAATGTTAATAGGTGAAAGAAAACCGGGAAGTTTACCTAGTGATACAAATGCTAACCCCCGGAATGAAACAGCTAAAGCTATTACCACAAGAAGTGGTACAACACTTAAACCACCTGAAATACCTGTAAATTCTGATGAAGCTATTCCTACTCTACAAGAACCACAATCTGAACAAGATAAGGAAAAAGAACCGGTAGTTGAAAAGGTTAATGAAGATAACACAGTTAAGGATAAACCTTATGTTAAACCATACCAACTACCACTTCCTTACCCGAGTAAAATGAAAAAGGAGAAACTTGAAGCCGAGCAATCCAAATTCTTGGATATGTTCAAACAGATAAATGTAAATCTTCCTTTCATTGATGTGATTTCGGGAATGCCTAGATATGCTAAATTTCTGAAAGATCTAATCACAAATAGAAAGAAAATGGAAGAACTCTCGGCTGTTACTATGAATGCTAATTGTTCAGCAGTGCTGTTGAATAAGATACCAGAAAAACTATCTGATCCAGGAAGTTTCACAATTCCATGTTTTCTGGGTAGTCTTAGTTCAATAGAAGCATTGGCAGACTTAGGTGCTAGTATAAATTTAATGCCGTATTCACTATACGCTAAACTAGACCTTGGAGAATTGAAACCAACCAGAATAAGTATACAACTAGCCGATAGATCAATAAAATATTCTAGAGGGATAATGGAGAACATGCTAGTTAAAGTTGGTACTTTAGTATTTCCAGTAGATTTTGTTGTTCTGGACATGGAAGAAGATTCTCAAGTTCCTCTCATATTAGGAAGACCATTCTTAAACACGGCTAAAGCAATGATAGACGTGTTCGGTAAGAAATTGACCCTAAGTATAGAGGACGAGAGTGTTACCTTTTCAGTTGATAGAGCAATGCAACAACTGCAATCTGCAGATGATACATGTTATTATATTCAAACTATAGATTCACATGCAGAATTGTTAGAAGAATTTCCAGAATTACAAGGAACAGGAGAATGTTCTTTAGGAGAAGGAACTGAACCAATTGATGAAGCTGAAATGTTAGCTACACTAATAGCTAATGGATATGAACCAACAACAGAAGAAATTCAAATGCTAAAAGAAGAAGACAGATATCGATATAAATCATCGATAGAAGAACCTCCGAAATTAGAGTTAAAGCCACTTCCAAACCATTTGGAATACGCTTATTTACATGGTGAATCTGAATTACCTGTAATAATATCGTCTTCTCTTACTGAAAATGAGAAATCACAACTCATTTCTGTGTTGAAAGCTCATAAACCAGCTATAGCATGGAAGATTCATGATATTAAAGGAATAAGTCTTTCGTATTGCACACATAAAATCCTTATGGAAGAAGGTCATAAAACGTATGTGCAACGCCAACGAAGACTAAATCCTAATATGCAAGATGTAGTTAAAAAAGAAATTATTAAACTGCTAGACGCAGGTCTAATTTATCCAATCTCTGATAGTCCATGGGTAAGCCCAGTTCAATGCGTGCCTAAGAAGGGTGGCATGACTGTCATTACAAATGAAAAAATGAGCTTATTCCTACTAGGACTGTAACAGGATGGCGTGTATGTATTGATTATAGAAAATTAAATGACGCCACCAGAAAAGATCACTTTTCCTTACCTTTCATTGATCAAATGTTGGAAAGATTAGCCGGAAATAGTTACTATTGCTTTCTTGATGGATTTTCCGGATATTTTCAAATTCCAATAGCACCCGAAGACCAAGAGAAAACCACGTTCACGTGCCCTTATGGTACTTTTGCTTACAAACGCATGCCATTTGGACTTTGCAACGCCCGTCACCTTTCAAAGGTGTATGATGGCGATTTTTCACGACATGATAGAAGAATGCATGGAAGTTTTCATGGATGACTTTTCAGTCTTCGGTGATACATTTGAATCATGTCTAGCTAATCTTGAACGAATGCTGATTAGATGCGAACAATCAAATCTAGTACTTAATTGGGAGAAATGCCATTTCATGGTTAAAGAAGGCATTGTTCTTGGACATAAAATTTCAAAAGAAGGAATTGAAGTGGATAGAGCTAAAGTAGATGTAATTGCTAAACTTCCACATCCCACCAGTGTTAGAGGAGTTAGGAGTTTTCTAGGGCATGCCGGTTTTTACCGACGTTTCATAAAAGATTTTTCTAAAATTGCCACTCCTATGAATAAACTCCTAGAAAAGGATGCTCCATTCATCTTTTCAGATGAATGTATCAAATCTTTTAATATTCTTAAAGAGAAACTTACTAATGCGCCGATCATGATAACACCAAATTGGAATCTACCGTTTGAACTAATGTGCGATGCAAGTGATTTTGCAATGGGAGCCGTTTTAGGACAAAGGATTGAAAAACGATTTCAACCTATATATTATGCTAGTAAGACGTTACAAGGAGCACAAACGAACTATACAACTACTGAAAAAGAACTCCTTGCTATTGTCTTTGCTTTTGACAAATTTCGTTCATATCTCGTTCTAGCAAAAAACGGTGGTCTATACCGACCATTCTGCTCTTAGATACCTATTTTCGAAACAAGATGCCAAACCAAGATTAATCCGTTGGATCTTACTCTTACAAGAGTTTGATATTGAAATCCGAGATAAAAGAGGAGCAGAAAATCTCGCCGCTGATCATCTTTCTCGTCTTGAAAATCCCGAATTAGAAGTTCTAAATGAATCGGCCATACAAGACAACTTTCCTGATGAATATCTATTGAAGATAGATTATAATGAAATTCCATGGTTTGCAGACTATGCAAACTATTTAGTATGTGGATTCCTTGAAAAAGGATTATCGTACCAAAAACGAAAAAAATTCTTCAGTGATATAAAACACTATTTTTGGGAAGATCCACATCTATTTAAAAGTTGTCCCGATGGAATAATACGCCGATGTGTATTCGGAGATGAAGCTAGTAAAATTTTAAATCATTGTCACACAAGACCAACAGGAGGGCATTATGGGCCTCAACTAACAGCAAGAAAAGTTTATGATGCTGGATTCTATTGGCCTACAATTTACAAAGACGCACACCTTCTTTGCAAATCCTGTGATGCTTGTCAAAGGGCCGGAAAAATAAGCCAACGTGATGAAATGCCACAAAATGTCATTCAAGTATGCGAAGTATTTGACATTTGGGGTATTGAATTTATCGGTCCATTTCCAAAATCTCATAATAATCTCTATATTCTCGTAGCCATTGATTATGTATCTAAATGGGCGGAAGCACAAGCTCTCCCAACTAACGATGCACGAGTTGTAGTCAACTTTTTAAAACGTCTTTTTGCAAGGTTTGGTGAAATGTCCCGTTCTTATTGATTAAAAACGTTCCATATTAATTGATTTCGTTGCGAGGCTTTGACCTCTATATGAGACGTTTTTCAAAGACTGCATTCATTTTAAAACAAACCATAACCTTTATTTCATCAATAAAGGTTTAAAAAGCTTTACGTAGATTATCAAATAATGATAATCTAAAATATCCTGTTTACACACGACCATTACATAATGGTTTACAATACAAATATGTTACAACAAAATAAGTTTCTTGAATGCAGTTTTTACACAATATCATACAAGCATGGACTCCAAATCTCATCCTTATTTAAGTGTGCGACAGCGGAAGCTCTTAATAATCACCTGAGAATAAACATGCTTAAAACGTCAACAAAAATGTTGGTGAGTTATAGGTTTAACCTATATATATCAAATCATAATAATAGATCACAAGATTTTATATTTCAATACACATCCCATACATAGAGATAAAAATCATTCATATGGTGAACACCTGGTAACCGATATTAACAAGATGCATATATAAGAATATCCCCATCATTCCGGGACACCCTTCGGATATGATATAAATTTCGAAGTACTAAAGCATCCGGTACTTTGGATGGGGTTTGTTAGGCCCAATAGATCTATCTTTAGGATTCGCGTCAATTAGGGTGTCTGTTCCCTAATTCTTAGATTATCAGACTTAATAAAAGGGGCATATTCGATTTCGATAATTCAACCATAGAATGT